>NC_143254.1:6232500-6360000 GCF_984573655.1 Nuphar pumila | reverse complement strand
GTGCAGATGCTTCACAGTAAAACTTACAGGTCCTATGTCTAATTATTTACAAGGTTGAAAAATAAATTTAAAAGCAGAAATTCAAGATAGATATACGTTGTCAGTTACTTCTAACAAATTCCGTAGTATTCTCTACAACAACAGGTCAGAACAGCTTGAAGAATCGATCAGAACCTGATAGTGGCTTGCACATATAATCCTCAATAATTCTGGCACTCCTAAGGGCTGCCAAGAAAGCTGCAATAAAAATGTTTCAAAAATCATGCTACCATACTACACGTAACTTTAGAACATCTACAGGTGAACATAAGCTACAACTGTAAGAACAGGTAAAGTGCTGGAAATAATAATGCTCAAGAATAGGTGATTATGTTAGCTTGAGTTACAGATTACAAACAAACATTTTAATTAACTGGTCCTTGATAACAATTCTGCATAACATCACTGCCGAATAAGTAACACAGACAAAGATTAGATGATAATCACAATTCAAAGATACGGGGTAAATGCAGGAATTAGAAAAGGATGAAACACTACTCGTTGATTAACGAATGCAGCTATCATCACCATAACAACCAAAAATGTGCTCAAGATCACAGCCTATTTTCACCAGCAAAAACCAATTCCAAAGCTTTCAAACCAAGTGTCAAGTACATAATCCCCAGTCATCCATGTAATGCCAGAATTGTAAAATTTGAGTTTAATATCAAGTTTTCTATCAGACAAAACCCACATATGGACAAAACCACATGAGTTATATTTCACGACAGACACTTGTATTCATCAGGATTTTATGACAACCTAATAAAATGACCTGAAAACCCAAAATGCATCAAGGAATATATAAACAAACTATCTGATGGATTTTTTTTATCGGGAATGTATTTATAAGTTTGTAAATTACCTTTTGTAAAGCTTAGCAGCGGAACATGATCCATTGTAACAGATGAACCATATCAACACCACCACCAATGTGTCTACCAATGTTAAGATACACACATAGTATAAAAGAAGCGAAGAAGCACAGTATCGAAATCACAATCTATAGAACTCTTGCAGAATTAGAACTAAAGAAACGAAAAAAATCTAAGAATAAATACAGATCAAATCCACTCAAATGCAATAACTATTAAATAAGCAATTACGAAACAGATGCTCCAGATCCATCGAGACGATCTCGTAAAGATCAGCCATAATCCTAATCACACCTTCCAGATCCATACTGTTTTTCCAATTTGAAACACAATTTCTCAGATCCAATAACCAAATAAAGGACGTAAATTCAAAATACAGATGGCACCACAGAGTCCTCTACCACAGATCAAAGCATGACCAACACCAAAGAGAAGAAAACAATTGTGAAAAAAAAAAAACAGAAATTGTCGATCGGGTGAAGTTCAATCAACCCTAGCAATTTAATGAATTGATTTTGGAGAACCCTGTGGGTGAAGGAGAGGGGAAAAGGATACTGAACAAGTAGCGCTCCCACCAATCGAGCATGTAGAGGCCGAAGGTGACATTGTACAAGTAGATCTTCCTCTGGACGTACGTGATGATCCCCAAAACCATCCTTCTGCCTCTGTGATGTCGTTAAGAAGAGAGAGAGATTAGGGATCTCGAGAAATCGTGAAAGCTTTTGTGAACTTTGGGATTCAAATTCTTGGGTGTTTATTTGGGAGCATTTTCGTTCGCACTCACTCAAGAGAATTGCGAAAATTACAAATGCTTGTGTTTTACAATTCTTTTTCTTTTTGAAGACGAAGGAAAACCTTCACGCATAACCAGGTCACTTAGGGTCCATTTGCTTGTCAAAGAAACTGAATCCTCAAAGAAAGCATATCTGAAAGGATTTTGGTTCCTTTCATTTTCTTTCAACAAGAATTAAAATACCATGTTTGTTCCATGGAAAGGAAAAGTGGCATGGATCAAAACGTTTGCAACTGCACCCCAATAAAGTTGGGACACAAAGTTGAATCTTTAGATATCCAAATCCAACTCACACAGACATGGATCTGGTTTTATAAGTATGGATACAAGTTGATACCTTGGGTGTGGATTTTTTCAAGCATTAACTCATGAAAGATCCAAATTGATAAAATACCCCACCCATCCAAAAAATTTTCAAACTTTATTATAAATGATCAACTCTTCAATGATCCCTGTCATGGGAAAGGTGAAAAAACAACAACAAAATTTCCAGAAACCAAATAAAATGCTTTACCATTTTCTCAAATTCATATCATATACGTAATTTCACAATAAATGTGAACCATGTACGGAAAAGCACAGCGTTCAACCATTGCCAAGCCATAAACTAAACCATAGAATTATTTCCAAATACTGCATCAATAACTCAAAATTATAACTCTTCACACATGCCATCTACCAAAACATGAGAAGAAATCACCCGATTTACAGAATACGAACAAAAACCAAACAGATCAACCACAGAACCCTCTTCCTTACAAAAATTCAACCAAGAAGCACCTTACCCGTCCGACAACCCGATCCAGATCAGTTCTGGAATTCAACTCCACAAAACATCATGAAATCAAGCAAGAAATGCAGGATCTCCTCTGTTAAGATCCAAACAAGCGGAAATTTCACAAATAAAAAGAAAGAAAGAAAAAACAAAGATCCCAACCAAATCAATCAGAAAAAACACAAATCCGCAATAAATCAATTAGATATACCACTAAGATCACTCTAAACCTAGAGATAACCCTAAACCTAGGGTTTCAAACACAGACGGACACACACGCACACAAAAAAGTCGGATCGCCTCTAGAAAAAAAACCAAACGAGTGCAAATTTTCTATAAAAAACCGAAAGAACCACAAAAAACAAGATCACCTCTAAATAATTCAGGAAAAATCCAAACGCGCGAAAACTCAATGAGATCAACGAATACGGAAGCTTGAAACCTAGACGTAGAGAGAGAGAGAGAGAGAGAGAGAGAGAGAGAGACCTTGGATCTATGGGCTGTAATGACGATCCTGGAGTGCGAATCTGAGAAGCTTCCGCCCTTCGTCCGCTTCGTCCTCCTCTGAATTATTAAGTGTCAAGATTTCTTGGGGTTATATATGGCTCATAAAAAGTGAGAATGATAGAAGGAGCCTGGGACCTACCAGTGTTGCCCCTACCAACTGGGTCCTACATTTAACAAAAATCTATTGACCCTAATAAAGGTATGAGCCATGTACATGTCATCTGTCTTCTAAGGTTTGATAAGGGTTTTAACTGATGGTTTAACATAACTAACATTGAAATGGATCCATCTGTGGGGGATGAGCCCTAAGGATTAACATTGCCAAAAATAACAAAGAACAATTGCAAACTCTAATCAAACGTGGGAAATAAACCGACTTTGATCAATCGCTTTCTTGGACATAGTTTTTTTTGTTTTTAAAGACAAGCTGGGTTAGGCAGACCCTATCAGTCTATCAGTTATACAACTATACCATTGGGTTTTGAACCTGCAATGTTCCAACACAAGGTGACGTGCAGTAGCTGCTCCTACCAGACAAGCAGAGCCCCCCCCCCCCCCGTTAGTAGTTCATGTAGCATTGCTAAACTTGTGAATAATACAAATGAACCCATCCTATAAAAAACAAAGGCCAATATGCATGACTATGTCCATTGAATGCTGCAACTGTATATAGATACTTCAAGGTACAATTAGGTGCAATTAAGTTAGACCAAGTACATAACAAGAAAAATAATATTAGTTGTCTTTCATCATGTTGAAGCAACTTTATTAAGCGCCATACAATCCACTCTGGTATCTCATTCACTGGTGTCATCTGGCACTATGCTATCTCATTCTCCTTTCCATTTATTTATATTTTCAGTTTCCATTTTTGTTGTGGTTCAATTTTTAACCTCTTTGCAAATTTCCTGTTTAGATGGCATAGTTGCCTCGCTTTTTTTTTTCTTTATATGAAACTTATTATTTTTCTTGTAATTGTTTTTTTATGTTTCCTACGTGCATTTACCTGTACTTGTTTTATTTGTGCTCTTGCTGCTGCTGATTTCCAATATCTATTTCAATTGTTTCTTTCTTAACAGCTGCAAACACGTCTAATTCCATGATGATATTGATGTTCAACTTCAAGCTGTTGTGTTTCTGCTTCCTCTTTTTATTCACATGCTTATAATCCATTGCTTGGCATTTCCAAATCACAATGCAAAATATGCAGATATCTTTTTCAATATTTTTCAACTAGCGAGTGTTTGCATCTGTGAGTATATATATATATATATATATATATATATATATATATATAGAGAGAGAGAGAGAGAGTAACACTTAATGTCAAATACATTGTTACGACCCGAATTTCTAAAGATAGTGTGAGTTCGAGCTCCAAGATTTACATGATTTTTTTGTGCAGGCAATGAGGGTTGCAACAGTTGTCATGACTTCTCTAATGAATGACAAGTCAGAGATTCAGAGTCTAAAATAAGAGAAGGAGAAACAAGACATGTGATAATCAGAGGAAGAAAGCCAATTAAGGAATGAGGTCCACCTAGGGAGGCATGCCATGCAGGAAGTCCTAAGAGATATTGCCCAGTCTAGAAGCTGATCAGAATTAATTAGGTAATTAATTAATTATGAAAGAGTTTTTAGTTGATTTATTCTTTTGAGAAATCCTTCTTAAAGAAAGAGTTCTATCAAAGCAAGGACTCTAGAGTCCTTGGTCTTTATTTTTCAGTAGGAGTCTTTTTGTTTTGTGATAGGTTAATTGGATATAGACTCTATCTCATACCTCTCATCTATAAATAAAAGTTTGAGGTTCTCTTTTATGCATTATGGAATAAGAAATTGAAGTTTCTCAGTCTCTCTCTCAATATCTCTCACTTTTCTCCTTCTCTTCTATATGATTCACAAGAGGCCCTCCCTAGGCTCATCCTTTAACCTTTTAAAGAGCTCAAACCCTTATCGGGTAATGCCCTAATTTTTGAAACCAAAATTTTAATTTTTTTTAAACTTTTTTACACGATTTTCAAGAACACAACAAAAACTCTTTTTTAAATATGGTTCAAGCCTTGGGCATGTTACAAATATAATATATACACATACATAAGACTAGAATAACTCAATCAAACCATAGTGTGCATTAAGATAAATCAAATACTAGTCTCAAACATTATCAAAATTTATATTACTTAAACAAATAAAATAACCAAATAAATAAGCATCAAGTCCTCTCAAAGCTTTAAAAAATTGTGACCCCCTTGGTGCCACCCTCAAGTCTACTATTATTACCCTCTAGTCTACTCATTACCTGAAATATTATAAGTATAGGTATAAGTCCACAATCTCAATAGCTAATCACCAAACACGTAAACACAGATATTTCAATCACATGAATAAGCATTGACATAATTTCAGATAACATCTAAATCATGCAATATAACATAACAGAATTAAGCATAATTCACATTTACAGAACTAATCATGCTTGCATTCATATTATAGAATAAACATGCTACAATACATTATGCCAATGAAATAACAATTTATGCATAAATTGAAATATTTAAATGATTCTATTCTAATTTCTTATGTTTTACTTTTTCTCTCTCCAAAAGGTACACTCTCGGGTTCCTAACTTTGATTCAACCAATTAATGAGGGGTATATTATGCCATGTATTTTATTAACCTTATTAAATTAAAAAATTTGCAACCTCACACTAAGGTTTCACTGGAATGGTCTATGACCGAGACAACCTCCCAGTGGTCCAACAAAAAATCAATTCTTACTCTGCAAAGATTTTAGACATACCACCTAAGACACCTGGTAGTTCGCCCCCCCTATGACTGGAGACAAGGGACCATGGAGATACCATTGCCCTCTAAAATTAAACAATGGTCAACTGATCGTCTGTACCCACACTCTCTCTAAAGTGGGTCACAGTCCAAAGGACATGATCTGAATGGGTCATGGGTGTTATTTAATTATTAGGCTCATCAATTAAATTACATGTGCTTACAATATACTCACCCATGCTCAGAAGCCCAATTTCTCCACTGAAGATTTCATAAGCAAGTCTATTTTAAACCATTCAAATACCCACAGTTAACATTGTAAGCTAGACCTCCATGAGGCAATTATGTGATTATGTGCATGGATATCTTTTCTTTCTTTGGTGCACCATAGGCACCCATAGGTTCCAATGAACCCAGGCTCACACTTAAGCTATACACATGCTCATATCATATATCATTATCACTATGTCATATGCCTACATGCATACATAAAGGCTGAAACAACACGCAATTCATGACCATGCTTAAATAAGCAATAACATGTGTAATAATTTACTTTACACTAATCATGCCTTATGATATACCTTGTTCATTAACATGCATGTCATATGAATGATTATAAATCAAGAATAATATAGATTACATTCAGTTTGCATGCATATGAAATCAAATTTCAAGTCAAACATCTATAACCATGCTGCATAATGTAAAATACAATTAGGCATATATACATGTCATAATGTGCAAATTTCGATCCCTATTGATTCGGTTTTAAAAAACCCACTAAAACTCATAGGAATCGAATTTCACTCTCCTAATTTTATTGGGATTGCCCACATATCTTAGGAACACAGTTCAAGAAATAAAACCAAAAAGTTCATTATAATAAAAACAAAAAAATTCTGGGACTAGACCCGGTTAAGAAAAAATATAAGACAAATCTTGTTAACTGAAGAAATTTATTCTGGTTTAAAGAATTTCTTAAAATCTACAAAAAATTATTTTGACAAAACCCTTTTTACAAAATCTTTTTATACATGTTACCTTTCACCCAGATTTTTCTCTATTTATTTTGATTAGTTTTGGTTGGGTCTTTAGAACTATTAAAATCGTTGGTCGGAACAGTTTTGTAGACAGGGTGATAATGCATAAAAATGTATTCATTATTATTATTAAATTCTTGCATTTAGGTATCTATTATTAGTTTGATGCCCATGTTTATGATATTTCAGGTGCCACAGAGTCATGGTTCAAATTTCATTCAATTAGGAGTTAAAACGATAGAGTTATAGTCATTTTATGATTTTTGAACAAATTTCAAGTAGAACCAGTTTCAGGTCCAATCCAAATGATGTTTGATGGATCTTGGATCTGATCCACATGTGATTTGCAGTCCAATTAATCCAAATCCATAGTGGTTAATTCAAAAAAATTCAAAAACACCCCTCCTACTTGGTGCCACCTTGTTTTTGTAATTTAGGCTAGATGTAGGTAGTTTTTTGAAATAGTTGTTAATTCAAGAATATTTTTTTGTAATTTTTGTTTAACCAAAATACCTAATATAAAAATTAGTTAGAGAGGAGGTGTGAGGCAGTTTTGGCCCTTCTCTTCAGCAGCCTCCTTTTCCTTGTTCCCCTCACGTGAAAATCAAACTTTCTTTCACCTCTTATTCTTTATTCTTCTTCATTCTCTATTATTTAGTCTTCTTCTTCTTCTTCTTTTCTACAGGTTCAATGTAAGAACATCTTCAAGAGGTTACTGCATGCTCCACGAGGCCACAACTCGCTCTCTTTTTAACCTAGTCCGTCGGGAGATGCTGGTTCGGTACCTCCTTCCCTCTTCTCTCTATCATAGATCTAGGTTTTAATTTCTATATTTTTTCTGATTTTTCTTTTCTTGATTAGACTAGATCTAATTCAATTTATTTTTTTGCGTATAGTCTGAATGTTTATTTGTGTTTCTTTTTGAAAAAAAAGGAGATTAATGGCTTGATTTGACTATCGTCCAATTCAAGTTGTCGGGTATATAATAGCTATTTTTTATTGGTTGTATTTTTTTTTCTGTTATTTAGGAGATCACTTCATTTTCATTTTCTATTAATCTAATTCGTTAGAAGTATTTTCTGTTAGAAATATTTAATTAGAATAGTTGGCTAGTTTGTGAAAAAATGATAGTTCTTGATTTCTGAGTTTTATTTTTTTCCTGATATTGTTTTATGCGTATCTAGAGTTTTTAGACATATTTTTTGAATCCGTAAATTGGGTTAGGTTTCTGGACAAATCAAATTTCAATCTATAAATTTTTGTCAAATTTTGAACTCATTTAACAGAATGTCACGTTGTTTTCCCGCAGTCTATCTAGAAATGCATTGTTTAGTGTTTTTATATATTTTTTTCTATTTGTCGTAGTCATTTTGTGTGATTCGTTTAGAGTTTTTCAACTCCGTAAACTGCATCAGATTTCTGAGTGTGTCAAAAACAAATCTAAATTTTTTTATTAGGATTCAACGTTGTTTACTTATCCGTTCGTCTGATTTACGAGAATCTATCCAAAAAGAAAATTCTTGAAATTACGTAGTTAGACCTAGGGTAAGCAAGTCAAAAATTCAAAAGGCCGTCAAGCTAAGCGGCAGAAGACTCAAAAGTCAGCCTACTTCGATAATTTATGCAGGACTTATGGTCTTCAGAGGCACGAAGGCAGGTGCGACCTAAAGAATGAAAAGTGCTTCAACTGTCAGTAAATGGTCACTATGCCAACGACTACCCACAGCCTGATCGGAGAAACAATGAAGCCTCAAAGCTTAAGCCGGCAGTACCAGGTCACGCATATGCGATCGCTCCTCCAGAAGCTCTTGTCAGCCTTGAGGTAGTTAAATGTACAATCCATATTTTTAGTATTCTAACACGTGTTTGATTCTAGAGCTACACATAGTTTTACCACCTCAACCTTTGGGAAACTGAGTTACACCTTCACGGTTGACTATTTCTTACTTGATAGAAACACCCATCATAATGGATACTATGTACAACAATTATATAGTGAGAATATAGAACTGTGAGTTGCCTGTGAACTTGTTGCAACTCGATTTCAAGGATATAGATGTTGTCCTAGGTATTGACTGGTTGTCGGACCGCCATACCACTCTTGATTGCAAAAGAAAATGCGTTAGTTTTTAAAACCCCCAGACTCCAACATTCACATATCAAGGTATTAGAAAACTACCTTGGCTGACGATCATATCATGCCTGATGACAAATAAATACATTCGAGAATAATGCATTGGATTTCTATCTTACATGAAGACCAATGAGAGAGAGGATCTCAACATATCAGATGTAGACATAGTTTGAGAATATGCATATATTTTTTCTGAAAAAACTGCCAAATCTCTCTCTTGATCGAGAGATTGAATTCTAGATCAATCTCGTCCCGGGAATAACACCTATCTCAAAGACCCCATATCAGATAAGACCTGTAGAACTTAAGGAGCAACTGCAAGACTTATTGGAGAAAGATTTTATACGACCATTGGTATCTTCTTGGGGTGCTCTAATTCTGTTCATAAAAAAGAAGGATGAATCACTGCAAATGTATATAAATTATCGACAATTGAATGCAGTGACCATAAAGAATAAATATTCATTACCGCAGATTGATGACTTGTTCAATCAACTACAAGGAGCTGCATGCTTCTCGAAGTTAAATATGTGATCGAGTTACCATCAGTTGAAAATTAAGAAGATGTGGCTAAGACAGCTTTTTGATCAAAATATAACTATTATGAGTTTTTGGTCATGCCTTTGATCTGACAAATACACCAACAACTTTCTTGGATATGATAAACAAAGTTTTTAAACTATATTTGGATAAGTTCGTGCAAAGTATTTGTTGATGACATCCTTATTTATTCAATCTTGAGGGAGCAAGACTAGAAACACTTGAGGATAGTTATGCAGACACTCAAAGAATATCATCTCTATGCAAAATTTTCAAAGTGTGCATTTTGGTTAGAGCATGTGTCATTCCTTGGTCATATCGTATCCAAAGAGAGAATGATGGTAGACCTTGCAAAGATTGAAGCAGTCACCAATTGGGCTAGACCCAAGAATCCTATAGAGATTTGTAGTTTTTTTAGATTGACTGGGTACTACCGGCGATTCGTGGAAGGATTTTCTATGCTGGCAGCTCTAATTACCAAACTCACTAAGAAAAACATAAAGTTTGAGTAAAATGACAAGTGTGAGCAGAGTTTTTAAGAGATAAAGAAGTGTTTGACTATTGCTCTGATTTTGGTTTTACTTTCTGGATCTGAGGTTTTCACTATTTACAGTGATGCTTCTCATAAGTGATTGGGTTGTGTTCTAATAAAGTATAGTAAGATGATAGCTTACTAAAAACACATGAAGTTAATTATCCAATGCATGACTTAGAGCTAGCAGCGGTTGTATTCGCTCTTAAGATATAGAGATACTACCTATATGATAAATAGTTTAAAATATTTACTGACCATCAAAACCTCAAGTATATATTTTTGTAGAGAGACTTGAACTCGAGACAAAGGAGATGACTTGATATTTTAAAAGATTATGACTTTGTATTAAAATATCACTCGGAGAAGGTAAATATAGTCACTGATGCTCTTAACAGAAAGTCAGAAGCATTGGCCAGACTCACTGATTGGAATTTATTTTTCTTAGTCACGTATTAAAAAGCAAAATCTTGATGTTTATCAAGTTGATCATTGTTTATGCAAACCACATTGAAGTGAAAATTGTGGGAGAAAATTAAAGAAAATCAACCCTTAGACCCAAAGTTGACCAAATTTAGAAAAAGAATTTCTGAAGGTGAGGAGTCAAACTTCAAGGTTGATGATTAGGGACTTCTAAGATTTCATTATATAATGTGCATTCCTAAGGATGATCAGCTTAGAAATCAGTTGTTGGACGAGGCACACCATTCTAGATATGCCATCCTGACAATACCAAAATATATCAAGATCTAAATGATACGTTTTTGTAGAGCGGAATGAAGAGAGTCATTGTTGAGTTTATAAGAAAAAGATTATTTTATGATAACATATCTATGTTATATGTTTTGAATAACATGCATTGTGATGAGTTTGTGATTAACCTTGAGTTTCTTAAATCTAGTTGTGTTATTTGAATTTTATATTATGATTAAAATGCTTAACCCTTTAAATCCTATAAGTGACGATATGTGTAAATGACTACCTGGTTTGTGGCCAGAGTGCAGCCACCATAGAGAGTCGCTAGTGATTTAATGACATAGAGACTCTATCTCGTTACATGCTTAGTATGATACAAAATATGAACCCTAATGTCATTATGAGATTGAGAATGAGATTCATCGTGATTCTTTCATGATAGCACTCATGGGAGAACGAGTGAAACATGAGCTTGAGAGTAAAGTTCAATGTAATGAACTTAAAATATGACTTATTGTTATATTAGGACAGTATCTGGGACTCTAGACCACCATTGATGGTTGAAAGTTATTATGGTTATGATGTAGCATAAACCATGATGAGTTTGAGTCTGACCTCCCAGCTAATTACCGGTGATGTCCCCTCTTGTTATTTTATTACAGTGCCTGGTGATCTGAGAATCACTGAGAGTATATGGTTTATAGTTTGACCAACAATATAGAATTGGAGTGTTTTATGTGGGTTGCTACGTCTATAGCAACTATAATCGGTATAGCCGACCTAGTGTTATAGTCTCTTGTGAATGAGTATTTGATTAAGAGACTTAAGAGAAAAATTTAAAACATACAAACATTGTATGGTGTGTCAAAAACTAAAATCAAATTAGGGGCTTAGAGCCACTACAACTGTAAGTTAAAGTCATTTATTACTTATAAATATTCTTTATTGAGTTGTAGACTCATCTTTTGTATAATTATAACTGTAGGTTTCAAGCACACTAACGCATGTAGGACGTGATCAACTACTCCAACTGTGCAACAAAGTATTTGTTAATTTTATTTTCTTGTCATTAAATACTCAAGTAATTATTATTTTTACATGTTATGAATGACGAACTTTGTTAAAGAAATAAAGTTTATTACAAAACTAATATATTTTTTTAACCATGTTTTCTCTTTGTAAACTCTATATGCTTTCCCTCTGGTAAGTAATACCAACCGAACTTGAACTCTCGAGGTCTCATATCGAGATGTTACAATTTCATTGAGTTTTGCTTCAGATTTGACATAATACATCACCAGTGATGAGAAGCACCTTGTGCAGATTCTTCTAAATGTTGTTGGTAATTCAGTCAAGTTCTCAAAGGAAGGAAGCATTTCTGTTGCAGATGGTGTCATAAAGCTGGAATCTTTAAAAGATGCATAGTTTCCTGATTTTCATCCTGTGTAAAGTGATCACTTCTATATGCGAGTGCAGGTTGATGAACACTGTCAACTTTACACTAAATATTTGTGTGTGTGCACACGCACGTGCCTGACAAAGTGGTGGCTGCTTATAACTGCACTTTAAGGATTCGAGTACGGGAATTAGTCCTCAGGATATTCCAAATTTGTTCAACAAGTTTGCACAGTCCTGTAATTCGGCAAGTAAAAAACTTTGTGGCACAAGGCTCGGGCTTGCCATCTGTAAAAGGTGCCAGTTAAACTCGGTGCTCTTGTAACATAGTAAACTGTTCAAGTTTGGCTATAGATAATTAACTTCTTTTGCTTATTGAGGTTTCTGTGCTCATTTAGTTCAGATTTACATTATAATGATCTCTATTTCTTGAATTTTTTCCAACTTGTAGTTGGATGTATAACACTCACGTTTCAAAAAAACCCAGCTTACCTATCCTAAAAAAAGAAAAAAATTCAAGGGCAGAAAGAAATTACTCCAAATATGCTTCCCCCAAACAAACCATGCTCCGTGCATCTATCTGGTCCCATTCAAAAAGTAGATCATCACCCACAAATAAGGTAGTGATAACTACATGACCAAATATTAGCCCATAAGAATAACCAAGCGGCATATTATGACTTTTGGTAATGACCTTTTGCACCATTCAAGAAAAAGATTGTACAGGTGATATATATATATATATATATATATATATATATATATATATATATATATATATATAGAGAGAGAGAGAGAGAGAGAGAGAGAGAGCCTACCACCTTATCTGAAGTCACAAAAACGACATTTAGTGGCGGACCCCTGTTGGGCAGAAAAAAAAATGACGAGCGGACGCACATCCGCTCGGGTCTCTCTCTGAGAAGGTGGCAGGCAGCTATCTCTCTCTCTCTTTATATATATATATATATATATATATATATATATATATACACACACACTTTGTTTCTTGGGAACTATTAATGGGGTGGGGGGAATTGATTTTGCGAACAACCCCAGATTTATGCATTTATACATATGCAACCACCTCTTTCTTCTTTTGTGATCATCTTGTCTTGATCCTCTTCTACCACACAACTTGGATGAAGATCAAAATCACATGTCCTACAGCAAAAAGAACCAGAACCTCCCTTCCCTTCCGCACCCATTGCAGATGAAAGCCTTCCTCATATCAAGCTTGAGCACATGCTCATTTTTTTGGTCTTTCACTTGGTGAGCCAACCCTTTTCCTTTTCCACTTCAGCGTTCAACTCGGTGGCCCTCTCCTGTGTGAATGGGAATGCCTTGGCACCATAGCATGTCACCATCTTCCTCCCATCAGTGTCAAGAGCCTTCCCATTGGGGCCTATGAATACCAAGGCAGGAATTGCCTTGATGTTGAAAATTCTAAAGAGATCATGCCTGGCTCTGTTGTTGAATGGGATGGCCAGCCATGGCATGGTGCTGATGCATTGATGAAAGGCACACTGCTCCCTGTCACTTGAGACAACAACTATTTCAAACTCATCACTGTTTGTGGTGTTGAGATCACCATACACTCTAACAAGCTGGGAGGTGAAGTCTCTGCATGGTGGGCTCCAGTTTGCAGCAAAGTACATGCCCACTGTTTTGCCTGTGAGGTTGGAAACAGGGACCTGAAGAGAAAAAAATCAGTTATAAAGAGCCAACTAATTAATCATGACTACTCATTCCTTCTTGTAGTTTTGGGCTAATAAGTGATTAGACAAAGACAATCTTCTCATTTCATTTATGTAAACCAGCAAGGGGAGACAAAGGACAAAACATCTAATTATTGTAGCACTAATCTTAGAAATCTTCAGACATTTTGTTAAATTTATTTGGATGAGCATCTCATAATTTTCATAAAGAAGATCAATAGAAAAGGCTTCCTGCTATGCCATCTTACTGGAAAGAGTGGAATATTGTTCTCCTTTCTTAAGAAAACACAGTTAATACTCACTCCCTTGACATTTTCTTGGGCGAATGGTGATTACAGAAACTGGTGTATATTTCTTCATGATATATACATGTGCTAGTAACATGCCCTCTTTTCCTTGTAAAGTTTCAATTAAAGTGAAAACCTCCTTTGAAAGATGAACTCAAGAATAAGAGACGTGACTGTCAATGGTGAAGAATGTCTTCTTCACAAACTGATTTGTTTGATTATGCCTTTTCTTGTCACCAAGCCTGAACCTACTTAAAAAAATTTCCTTCCATATTTAAACTAACCTATATAAATATTGGGGGTGCCCACATGGCCTCGGGCTTGTGGATAGAAGATATCCTCGTACCCAGAGTTCGAATCCCTTTGTGGGCACTCCTTCCTTAAGGCAAAGCTGGAGGCTTCCTGGGGGTCCAGTGGTGTGTGTGTGTGTGGGCACGGTTTTATGGTGCCATGACAGCAACTGTAGGTATGGCAGGCAAAGTCCAGCATGACCAAGTCTCTGATTCTTGGGTCTGTTTATCCACTTCACATGAAAAAAATAAAGACTAAAATAGCTGGACAGTTAGGTCGTATGATCATAATGAGAGGTCTCGTGTTCAAATCCCATGATGGTCATCCCTCGGCTTGCTTTGTTCTTCCTTGTCTTCGGCTGTGTGTGTGAAGAGGAGGAAGTGCTAGGTGAATGAAGTTATGGGGTTGGTGATTTAGTACCTCATTGCCATCACTGGTGATGAGATGATCCATTTTATCAGAGACCAACAAGGCCTGTAGTGTGGACCCCTTGCGTTTGGCTTCATCAAGTGCCTTTAGCTCCTCCCTCCTTTTACCAGTGAATGGAAAAGCATCGATGCCATAATCTTCAACCAGCTGAACTGCATCTGATTCAGCAGTTGAACCATTGTGGTCCAGTGGAATCAATGCTGGAATGCAGTCAACCTTGTAGCGAGCACATATTTGTCTGCACAGGTCCTCCTCAAAGGGCAGTGCTAGCCATGGCATGGTTTTGTAATGTTCCAAGAAACAAGCTTCATCTTTGTCAAAAGAAATGAAGATCACTTCTAGGCTCTCTCCCCTCTTCTTTAGATGGTTGTAGGTTTGTACCAATTGAGGTGTGAAGTTCCTACAAGGCCTGCACCATTGGGCTGAGAAGAATAGACATATTGTGTCTTGAACCACTGATGATACAGAAACCTGCTTTCAATTTGAGAACACAAATTAACACTGTGATTTTGGTGTATATACTTAATGGACCAACATATCTGGAAAATTTTTAACGATCACTATCAATCTTTCCATGCTAATAATGCACATTGGCCATCTTAGATATAGTGCCCATAATACAATTGAAAATAACATGCCTTGGATGTTACTATCTAAACCAAATAGAAGGTGGCTCTTAAAGAATACAAAAACATTATTCTCTTCAGTTTTGGAGGGAATGATTTTCAGGAGAACCAAAATCTCACGTGATTGCAAACATGACAAAATGGTTCTCCTATGGTTGCATGAGAGACATAACACAACATCCAGATGACTCCAAGATAGCATTAAAAAATTAATACAACATCCAATCTTTATAAAGAATCTTTCACTCAACTTTTGTGGGTGTGTGGGTGGTGGTGTAAGCCTAGCATAGCATAGAGCTTAGGCTAGAAAAACTGAAGATGATATTTGAATCATGCTGACCGGGCCCATGGATGTTATACAAGAACTGCAGTGGAAATTACCTCTTTCCAGTCACTTTTCATATGTCCGATTTGGAGATGAGGGTTGACTTTTGAGTGTTATATGTCTCTGGTTAGCTCTTAGAAATTCCAAGTATATAACTATCATAATGAGTCTATTCGGATCAAAATGACCACACTACAAGCCCATAATAAAGTCAAATATGCATGGTGATCAACTATAGTCAGATCTAGACCCCTAAGCCCAAGTCTACAATCACAAACCATACATCATGCTCACCATGAAAAAAAAAAGAGAGCCAGTCTAGAGGCGACATACAGTAATGCATGCATGTTCAGATGACTGATTTATAATTAATATCAATACTAGACAGTACAAAAGCATCCATTAACATAATAAAATAAATGAACTCCAATGAGTACCTTTCCTTCGTGAGAGAGCAGGAATTCCAAGCCTTCCAAAAGAAAAGGACATTGGCCCTGGACTTCCATGCCTGATTCTGACCCCATGAAGAAAAACAAAGAAGACCAGATTAAGAACAGTATGCAGGCAACAAGGTGAAGAAGAGCCTTTTAAAGGTACAGAGGAACAAGATTCGTTGAGGAAGTTGATAAAAAATTATTGAGCAAATTGCGTGTGCAATTGCAAAAGCATTATTCTCAATTATTCCCCAATACTGTGAAACAAAGTTTATCCACCCACTCTGACAAATGGTGTGTCAACATGCATTACCAATTGAACCTTTATCTTTCAAGTAGCAGTCGCCAGCCCCACCCAGTCAACCAGGATGTTGTGGGCTCTGAGTTTCGGCCTGGTCAGATCTAGCTCAAGTGGGTCCAGCCAGCCCTAGATGTTAGTTAGGTAGAACAATATTGATTAATTACAATAACCCCTCAAGATTAGAAGTAATAATGGACAAGCTACTTCTGAGGTAAATAAAATAACCCGAAGGTCTTCAGTCTTTAGCGGCGATCAGTGACCACCAGATGGAAAGGGAGTTTGATGATACCTCCTTTCATGCATGCGCACTCACGCACGTGCACGCACACACACACACATATATGAAAACTGGTAGTTGCCTACCACTTTTTGAGCCTACTGCCAGCCTACCACCAGTAAATAGGTGTTTTCGGGTTGTTTTTAGCAAATCTGACCCTGCAGATGTATTCAAGATGATCCATTTGCTAAAAAAATGACACTTGAATAATGTTTTTTTGACAAAAAAATATTGAATATTTTGAAAATTGTAGACCATTGATTTTAAAATTTTATAAAACCCTACCTATGTGTCGGAATTAGATGATCCAAAGGGTGATTCCTATAAAATCCTGCATGTGATCACATCTGTATGATCAGATTAAAAAAAAATCCTATCAAAGCCCAATAGAATGCTATAGGCAGCTAATTCATTATATATATCTATAAGGTAAATATTGGCTACTAATGAAGGTAAGAAATTAATGAGTAGAAATCACTTTTTTCTTCAAAAATTTTAACTTTTTGTAGATCATATGTTACAGATTTGATCTACATGGTTTGTTTAGTATGAAACTTGTTTTAAATAATGTGATTATGACAAGTAATTAAGTTTTTAAAGGGGCCCAAAATCAACAATCCACAATATACTAAAATTTCATAACTCAATATCCCATTTTTTATATTAGAAAAACACGATCCAAGGTTTGATCCTTAGCAAACAAACCATATTGAACACATCTACGTAACTTGCACCTATGATACCTATGGTTTCTAGCTCATTAGTTCCTTACATTCATTAGTAGCACACACACACACACACACACACACACATATATATATATATATATGAAAACCTACAAAATATAAAACTTACTAAATAAAACATGTTATTGGATTTTCATGATTTTCACTTCTTGAACATTTTATTCTGATGCATGGATAGGTTTTTATAAGGTTTCAAAAATCAACAACCTATCATTTTCAGAAATTTTTGAGTCTCCAAATACCAGTTTTTTCATCCAAAATGCATGATTCAAGTGTCAATTTCTAGTAAATCAATCATGTTGAACAATCTATGCGATCAGAATTTTGAAGGTTTTCATTACACACACACACACACACACACACACACACACACACATATATATATATATATATATATATATATATATATATATATATATATATATATATATATAGGCTGGACCCCTCTCTCTCATCCCCGTCTCCCCCCCCCTCCCCCCACCACCACCACCTTTTTCTACCTCCGCCCCCACCTTTGCCTTCCTGTACCTTCATCAACTAGTGGGTAGGCTGCCTTGACATTCACTGGGCGGTCGTCTGGCTATATAGCATATACAAAGAAAGAGAGCTTGTGATGCACCCCAAAAAATCATAAAAAAATTGAGCCAATTTTTCTTTTTAAATGGAGCACACAACGCAAAATCAAACATTTATTTTTGTTTAAAAAAAATCTTTTAGATCCTTTTGTAAATAATTTCTAACACAAGGGAAAGAAAAACCCTTTTAGCAAAACAATCATTCCATTCATGCATACATTAATGTCTAAAAAAATTCAGGGATGAACTTTCACTGATTCATTATAAAATTACATCCAATAACATTTCTAATAAAAACCCAAAACATGGAGCAACCCTAGGAAGAGAAGGGTACATGATCCAGCTCAAAAAATATTCTAATTAATGGCATATGTCACCGTCAAGATTGCCTAGTCATGGGTACCTAAAAAAGAGTAAAATAAGCAAGGGTATGAAAACCACAAGTCTCAGCAAGAAATACGACCACCCACTACGCAATAGCGGGCATGGATAGGTCACCAAACCAAACTAAACTTGAACTAAGTTCATAGCTAACCACAAGTCTCAAACCTCGACTCCCTGCAGGATTTGACTCAACAAGACCTCTAACCCAAGAGGTAACTCAAACAACTAACATAACCTAAATGCATATATATATATATATATATATATATATATATATATATATATATATATATATATATTCTTTTTCATTTAGATTCATCTTTTGCTATCTACCAATGCTCACAACAATTTACTTAAGTTTCAATAACGTTATTATCTTCACGAGGGCACCACTGCCTTGGGTCGCTATAGGCTTATAGGTTTACATGAAGGTCTATATTCAACTATGAGTAATTTAGACATTTTTTTTTCTTTTAAACCCCATAAGAACTCGGTTCACCAGCACCAAGGTCCGAAATCCTTCTTTGAAAAAGGTTGTAGTGCACTACAACTAGCGTATGTAGCTAGACCTCCAACAAAAAAAAAGAAGTTTGTATTTCCTAAGCCGCTGTGGTTGGAGACTCATCCACCCTAGTGAGTAAAACAGGGCCCACAATAGTAACATGCCACTGCCAGCTGAGAAAGAGTCTATCGACAACTCAGCACAATCCCTCAGGGTTGGTGCAAGCTTGCTCTCAAGGTGAGTAAAGAGTCACTCAAGGTGACAAGTTACCCTATCTTTCATAGCATAATCAAGATCTGTGTATCTTGTTTATGTTACATTAAAATTCATTATCAGAATTTTAAATTCTCAAAGTACCCTTCAGGTACTCATGCAATTTTTAATTTAAGAGCTAATCCATCTATCGAGGCTTGTGCAAAACCTCATTCACTTTCAACGAGCCCTTACTGCACCTAACAGTAAGCTCGTACTTGGGAAAATCATTTTCCAAGGTCCTCTCTACGGGAAAAGAAATTGAGAGCATTCATAAATCTCAAGTTTATGGATCCCAATCCTCATACATGACCACTAGGGCTCATGTATATAGCTAAACAACTAGTTACCTAGATCAACTAATATCATTAAAATTTTCTTCTCTTTTTTTTTCTAAGTTAAATTCATCTTTCATGATTATATAAAACTAAATATGTAGTTTTTTAGTTTTCTCTTTTTTTTTCAATAAACCACATGATGCTCATAAATATACACGTGGCCTACTAAGGCCCACCTATACAAGGATCCACCCAACTTCTATGCGCAATCATATTCACTCACATTTTCCAAATTGGGTTTGATTGGTAAGTGTTCATTTTTTTTTCAAAAATCCTTACGGGGTTGAATACATTCCCATTTCAAAAATATTATTATATATATATATATATTGGATTAAAAAAGACTGAATACATATTTACCAGTTATATATATATATATATATATATATATATATATATATATATATATATATATATATATATATATATCATTTAATCAGGCCGAATACACACATATTTAATATATATATATACTTCTCATTCAACAAGGCTTTTTATAATATCATAATAGCAAAATTTTAAAATGAACATGATACAGGGCTGTTTAAGTTATGACAACAAGTTCATCTCTAAAAGCATACAAGCAGATTGATTATGTTATGACAAAAAATTCTCTAAAATGCATACATATGAGCAATCTGTTCATGTAGGACAACAATCCTATCATTTTTTTATAACAAATCGCACGACAACATGACTTAGCAATACAAAAAAAAATCTTTTATAACCAAAATGCAGGTTCAAAAAATTCATGATACATTGTAAAAAACAACAAATTTTGATAGCAATTTAAAGAACACTATGGATGTGAAAAACAACAAATTGTTTACAGTAAATTTGAAACCCGAAGTGAATGTCAAAACAACGAATTTGTTGACAAAAATTTAACACACACTATGAATGTAAAAAACAATATTTTTTTTACAGCAATTTAAAGCACATGGTTGTGAAAAACAACAAGTTTTTTATAGCAATTTGAATCAAACTAATTGCATATGAACATGTTCATGTATGACAACAAATTCAAGCTAACTAATTTCATATGGACATGTTCATGTATGACAAAAAAAATTAGCTAACTAATTGCATATGGACATGTTCATATATGACAATAATTTCAGGCTAACTATTTGCATATGAACATGTTTATGTATGACAACAAATTCATCTAACTAATTGCATAATGACATGTTCATGTATGATAGCAAATTTAGCTAACTAATTGCATATGAACATGTTTATATATGACAGCAAATTCAGCTAACTAATTGCATATGGACATATTTATGTATGACAACAAATTCAGCTAACTAATTGCATATGAACATGTTCATGTATGACAATAAATTTTTTTTTTCAAAATTTATATAACAGGGCCACAGTGATGCATAATAACAAAAAAAAACTTTTTTTTTAAACACATGTAGAGAAGCATGGTATTATCCAATGATAGGAAAAATTTCAAAGTTCTATCAAGCAGAAGAGCCTCCATGCTATGACAAAAAAAAAGATTCAAAGTTTTGTCTAGCAGAGCAAATCCCATGCTATGACAGAAAATTTTTAGAAGTTATGTCAAGAAGGGCAGCACCCATGCTATGCTAGAAATTTTTTAGAAGTTTTGTCAAGCAGGGCAGCGCCCATGCTATGACAGAAAAATAATTTTAAAAGTTCTGTCAAGACACCCATGCTATGACAGAAAATTTTATCTTACATGTAAATGGAAGACTATCCTAAGCATGATGGAAAATTCATCCAATGCATATGAGCAGATGGATCATACTAAGATAGAAATTTTAAAAGAATCAAGAAGCATACAAACTAGGTTGTTCATATTATGACATCGGCTCATTTACTTAAGATATAATGAGCAGGGTTGTCATAATATGAAATAAATAAATAAATAAATAAATAAATAAAAATGCAACTAAGTAAGGTTGTTCGTATTGTGACAACAACTCACTTTCAAAAATGAAAGTGAACAAGGTTGTCACTGGTATAACAGAAATTTAAGCTAAAGTGTGAGTTGAGCAAAACTCTTCACATATGACAACACACAGAGAAAAAAAAATGCATAAGCATGGCAACAACACATTCAAAAGAAGAAATGCAAATGAGCAAGAACATGTATTTTCATTACAAAAAAAGAAATTTTTAGTTTGTATATACATTCATAAGGAAAAAGTTTCATGAATCAAGTGACAACATCCATATCATGCCAAAAACAGGAATCGCAAGCCATGTGGGTATATACAATAACAAATATATATTTTTCAAGTCACACAAGCAAAAACTCAAATTCAATGACCAAACATTTTTTTTTTCAAATCTACATCATAACAAAAACACATATATGAAACAGAAAAAAAATAAATGCATTTTAGCATGGATTTAAGACAATGATCAGATTTGGTCTCTTCCAAAAAGAAAATTGTAGATTCAAACATCTAATATATATATAGCTAAAAAAAGCCAAAACTGAATTCGCATATACATCCACTAAAAATAAAATTTTCATGAATCTAATGACATCATCAATATCATGGTTACCATGTCATAAAAACAAATCAAACACTAAAACAACAAAACGGCATGACAATATATATATATATATATATATATATATATATATATATATATATATAACATATGTATATTAACATTTTTTTTCTAGATTATATCTAGCATAACACTACATCAAAACAAAATAAAAATAGTCCATAAAGATAGAGATAATCACGAATTTTGCAGCCACTAAAATTTTTAGTCAAATCATATCTTGAATTGGGCCAAACACATGCCACTATCGCGAAGGAAGGGGTCAACACCTACCTTTGTATGCAGAATCTATAAAACCAAAAAATTTTCCAAAATCCACCACTGCTAGCATTCTTTTCTCTCGTGTTTCTTATTTGTTATTGTAAGCTTATGTATTCGATTGCAGGTATATTGGTCATTATTTTTTTGTTTCTTGCTTATCATTTAGAAGTGGCGGATTCTATCCATCCTTTCCTATTTCTTTCTCTCTATAGTTTAGTAACAGCTGGACAAATAGGGCAAGTAATGGGGAGGACAAGTGTGCCACCGCTAGAGCAAAATCAATGATGTTGAAAGTGCCAACGTGTCCATAGGGGGCAAGTGTGCCCTCGAGACATGGGTGCATGTTTTTACTGCAACAAGATGGGATACTTCATTCGTGAGTGTCGCAAGAAGCAGGCCAATTTTAGAAAGCGAATTGTGGTGGAGAACCTCACCACTAAAGCCTCAAACTCTATAAATTTACAAAATGTGCAAGTGAGGGACAACTCCTCCCAAGTAACACAACAAGGGAAGTAAATGATTCTTTGCCAAAGCCGAGGTACACGGGCAATATGAAGGATTACCTCAAGCAATTCACGGGTTACTCAAATGAAATATGTTTGAATACACTGGAACCCAAAGAAGGCAAACAAATGGCAGAGAGTGGGTAGCCAAGGAAGGTTAGCCCCGCTAGTAGTTGCGGCAACAACTACAATGCTAAGTCAGGATGAATGGCGAAGAATCTTTAAAGGGTGAACTAGAATAGATATATAATTTGAGTTTTTTTTTGCTATTTATGTTCTTTGGGAATAAGGATAAATGTTTAAGATTTGAATTTCAATTGAATGATTATAAGTCTTAGCACTTGGATTTGACTAATTTAAAATTCTTATAGTCTTATGTATCAGTATCTAAGTTTAGTCAGACATAGACTCCACTCATTCAAAGATGGATCCTAAATCCAATACAAAACTTTAATTGGATACTACTAGAGGTACATGATCTGACGAATCAAATTTAGATACGAGTTGAATACCGAATAATATCGGATCTAATTGATTTCTTTAGGTCATATTTAACTTCCTGTTAGATAAAGGCAATGCAATTATGGATTCGGAAAGGGATTTTAGATATCCTGAATAAGTCTTTAAATACTCTAAATGAGACATGAGATTTAAATTTTAATTAGTTTTAAAGTTTTCATTTGAAATAACTCACGCAGTATAATCCCTTGTATAGTTATAAGGATACTGCATGGATGAGCATTACAAGATTTTGTGTAAGCTATAAGTGAGAACATTATTTATTAAAAAGGGACATGCTTTGTTTCTCATAGTATTATAACTAACGATAAAAAAATATAGAATAAATGAAATAGATTGGACCTTTGAAATTACCCAAAAGATTTTCATTGAAGAAGATACAAGGAAAATCTAGATCTGAAATTCAGGAAAGATACCCCAGTCTATTTGTTTAGTCCTTGTAGCGAATTTCGGGGATGAAATTCCTTTTAAGGGAAAAATGATGTAAAACCCCCAAAAAATAAAAAAATTTAGAAATAAATAAAAGAGATTTTTTCTTCAGAATAGATATGATAAAATAATATTTTATTAAATATCTTAGATCTAAATGGATCTTGGATCCGAATAGGGTCATATCGAATCCAATATATGGATTTGGATATCGAAAGGATCTGAAACCTAGTTAGAGTTTGATTAGATTTTTAATAGATCCAAATATTGCATAACCCCAATCAAGATCTAAAAACCAATTGAGGATTTTTATGAAGTTATAGTATTCGGGGGATCCAACCCAAAATCTGAGATATGTTAGGAAACTTGTATGTATATAAATAAATTAATAAAATCATATTTGCAACAAAAAATGAAGCGGTGTTATGTCGAGGTTCGTTGCCACTTTAGAAATTGATGCAAGTTCAAATCTCACCACACACACATTTTTTGGTAAGAAGGCACTATATTCCTTTTTGACAAAAACCTATAAAGCTTATATGTATATAAATTAATTAATGGAGACTCAATTTGCAATGAAATGAATAATAGTGCTATGGAGAGGTTTGTTACCTCTTTAGGGAGTGACCTAAGTTTAAATCCCCCCGCACACACGGGTTTTTATTGGATGTACTATGATTTTTTTTTTTATAAAATATGGAATTAAATAGAAAGATTACACGATTTTATTTATGAAGGATAAAGGCTAGTCAAAAATTTCAAAATAAGAAACTCAATTAGGATTTTGAGATTCAAATCTTGATTTTTGAAACATGAATAAAATTCCTTATTTAACACACATTTTTTAAGATGACACCAAATAAGAAAATAAATAAAAAAAAGAAGAAAAGGGAAGAAATTTCACCAAGTATGGTAATGTTGACCTTCTTTATTCTCCTCCCATATTCACATGTCTTTGGTAGTTAATGCCATGTGAGCATGGCCGAATAAAAAGATAAAGGTTAAAAACACAAACAAATAAGAAAGCAAGTGTATATATATATATATATATATATATATATATATATATATATATATATATATATATATATATATATATATATATATATATATATATATAAGAAAAGAGGGGCCAACCCTCTCACATGCCTATAAGGGGTTTCTTAATAAATTAGGCAATAAAATAATGAAGGAAGTTTCAAAAAACTTTCCAAGTTGTAATTGATTTCTGTCTTATACGTGAAGACCCATTACGCCCTATCATCTCTCTCAAACCCTCATCTCTCTCATCTATCTTTTCTTCTTCTCCGCATGCTATTTTCTTTTCTTGTTTATTTTTCCCTTAACTCCACCCATTTTGGAGGCACTGGACAATGTGCAGTTGGAAGGATGATGACAGCCTATCAACCCAGCCGTACCCCAGTCATGTTTGGAGATTCGATTCATCAAAAGAATGTAAGGGGCCTTATATCTCTTTGTGTGTGTCTAGTGTTATATGTTCATACCAACCAGTCTGGAAAACTTGTTGGATCTCCTTTGTATCTCGATCAAAAATCTCAAACAATGACTATTCTAATCTACACATTCTGAGCTTCAATTTAGTATGTTTATTTGAATTTGTATTCTAGGAGATATGTATATTGCAACAAGAAACTAGTTTCTGTCCTATTTGCAAGACTGTACTGATGTTCTAATTTGATCAAATTCAGAAGAACATTTATATCTCCTAAAAAAAGAATCCAAAAAATATAAATGAGGGATCTATCCTGATCTATACATTTCTAACTTAAATTTGATGTATTTATTTGATTTATTTGAATTAGTATCCTAGGAGATATATTTATTGCAACAAAAACTAGTTTTTTGTCTTATTTGCAAGACTGTATTGATGTTCTAATCTAACCAGTTTTGAAAAAATATTCGTATCTCCTAGACAACGAATCTAAAAAATGAAAAAGAGGACTCTATCCTAATCTCCACATTATGAACTTCGATTTGGTATATTTATTTGAATTGTAATCCTATAAGATATGTCTATTGCAATAGAAGATTAGTTTCTATCCTGTTTGTAAGATTGTACTGATGTTATAATTCGATCAGTTTTAAAAAAACATTCATATCTCCTAGACAACGAATCCAAAAAATATAAATGAGAGTTCTATCTTGATTTAGACATTTTGAACTTCAATTTTATATATTTATATGATTTATTTAAATTTGTATCTTAGAAGATATGTCTATTTTAATAGAAGACTAGTTTCTGTCCTATTGTAGGACTGTACAGATTTATCTAACTCTACCAGTTTTGGAGAAAGATTTGTATCTCTTAAATAATGAATCCAATCAATACTAACAAAGATTCTATCATTATTTACACATCCAAAACTTGAATTTGATGTATTTATTCAATTTAATTGAATCTGCTTGTTGTAATAGGAGACTAGTTTCTTTCTTGTTGTAGGACTGCACAGATTTCTCTAACTTGACTAGTTTTGGAGAAAGATCTATATCTCCTAGATAACGAATATGATAAATACAAATTAGGATTCTATCATGATTTGCACATCTAAAACTTGAATTTGGTATATATGTTTGATTTAATTGAATATGTATCAGAGGATATATAACTGTTGCAACAAGAAACTAGTTTATGTCCTGTTTGTAGGACTTGATAGATTTCTCTAACTCAACCAGTTTCAGAAAAAAGATATGTATCTCCTAGATAACGAGTCCAATAAATAAATACAAGGATTCCATCATGACCTACACATTCAGAACTTGAAATTAGTGTATTTGATTGATTTAATTAAATATTATCAATATGTAGCAAGGTTGTATTTAAACCGATTGATATTTATCAAATAAACATACATGAGCATAGTTTTGCAAAACACAAATTTAGTATATTTGTTATCCCGCACTCAACAAGGTAGTTGTTATATTTGAAAACCCGATTAAATGGTAAAGTAATGCCTATTTCATGGTTCTTGCCATTATGTTATTGGAATGAGTGTACATGTGAGTGTTTTCGCAAAAATATAATTTTTATCACATACACATAAAAATAATATTATGCTATTACTGTGCTTTGACAAAGAATAAGATATCCATGTTGTAAATTATTTTGTATGTAAACTAAATATGTGATTTGCATATGAATGCTATGACTACATCTAGTATATAGACCGCTTATTATAAATGCATAATATAGATATTTACACAGTTATGATCACTGCAGGGTCATGAGTTATGTGAAAGCTTAAAAAAATTGAGCTTGCAGTTCTGGAGAACCCTTGTGCTTCCATATGAGCACTTATAAAATTTGTATGTAATTTGTATGCAAATGTTATGACCATGTCCAATATATAGATCGTTTGATAGAAAGTGCATATTCTTATAAAATTTTGCACAATAATGAAAATTACAGGATCATAATTATGCAAAAATTCAAAAATGAGCTTGCGGTTCCGCAAAACCTTTGTAGTGCCATATGAGCACTTATGAAATGTTGTACTTAAAACATGCCATGTGGTTGCATGATCAGTGAGGCATGATATGTACACCCTAGCTCAGAAATAAATTTTAAAATAATGCAAGCACAAGTACTCAGCTCAGATTTAAGCCATAAATTCTAAAAAATATTGTTGGTGCCTATTGTGCACTAGGTAGGTAATGTGCATACACTTGATCACCTCGAGTGTGGGTTTGAGGTTTTAAAAATCGCTTGTGGTGCAATGACTCATATGAAGAAATAAATAAAATATAATATATGTACATATAACCTAAACTACGAGATTTTGGGTATACCTGAAAGACAGTATATGTTACTGGTTTTTTGAGATTTTGGGTATACCTGAAAGATGGTATATGTTACCGATTTCTCATGGTTTTGGGTACACCTGAAAGACTGTATGTTATCAGACCCATGTTCTACCTTAGAGAGGGTAGATGGTATAAGTTTTGTGGGACAATTATGTTTTTGTGAGAGGGAGGCATCTCACCCAGTCCCCAGTCCTCAGAGTTAGGGGGTCAGGACTACCAATGTGTTCAAGATGGTAGATTCAAGTATTTTACAGAAGTTTTTAGGGTACATCTTATTTCTAGTTCGGCTAGTCACACATGGTATTAATTGGAAAGTATTCTCTTAGTCGTGAACAGTCTCCTTTGGGTATCTGTACGGCTAGTCACACATGGTATTAATTGAAAAAGCATAACAGACCCCCGTATGGTCTCGGTCCGCTACGATGCTGAATGCTTGTGTGTGCCCACGAGATAATTAACAAGAGAAACATAAAGTCAGTTTACTTTTAAATGTCCTTAAGTACATAAATTACATGGTATTACATTTTTTATAGTATAGTTGTGGTTCATTTATATGATGTATAGTTTTATTATTTCATTATGTACCAATTCATGAGCTAGTTGTACTGGGTAAATATCATATATCTTATATGAATTTTATTATTTCATTATCATTATTTGAATTTGTTGCATATATACTTGTACACATGACACTGAGGACATTCATATTGATATTATACTTCTTACTCAGAGTGGGAGTAGTCTGACCCCATATGAATTCTTATTTTTCATGTAGCAAATAAATATATCTAAGCAATTGCGTGCATCGCTGCATGAGGCACCATGAGACCATATCTTTTACTGATGTCATGTGAAACTCTGACTAAATTCATTAATTGTATTATTTGCAAATTTATATAACTTGTAATATTTTAAGACAAAGGTTTTATTTTGCCTAATGATATGGAAGTTGTGTTATCACCTGTAACTCGCCCAATTATTTGATTGAGGGATTAATCAAATAATTTGTTGTGATTTAAAAAAAATAAATTATTTTAAAATATTTAAGTTAAATATTTGGGGCGTTCCAGTTATGGTATTAGAGCAGAACAAAGATATATGGTTCATGGCTCTTCTAACGACCTTGCAAGAGCTCTGTAAGTATATGGTATTTGAGTTAATTCTTATTGCTTAAAGAAATTAATTAATTTGTTATGTGAAGATCAAGAACCTAGATATATTTCTAGGAACACTATTCAATTTACGTTATGGTCAAGATAGATTGAGAAACTTATGGTATTTGTTTGCTCAACTAGATGGCTTGGCAAGCTAGGTGTAACGATATCCTCGAGTTACTAAACAACCTAACTAGGGTTGTAATTCAACAAACGACCACAATACAAGACTTAGGGAACAACTTGCAACAATTATTGCAGGGAGATATCCATAAGAAGAAGTTTGGGGGCAAAAGGGGAAAGTATAAAAGGATCAGTGGAAAAAGGTTCCCCTATAGATACGATGGCACCCATCTTTCTTGCTGACACATATGTGATAACCTTTGGAAATCCAAAGTATGACAATCCCGAAGTGCTACACCCTGAAAGAGAATGCCCATCACTCCAACCATGAATGCTTTTACAAGAGCATGGTGTTATTTTGTCCTTGATAGCCCTAACAAGACCATAGAGCAAGTGAAAATGACTGTAAATGGCCTTTTCATTCATTTTATGTTTAACCATAACATTTAACTACTATTTTCCTTTCTCTTTCAGTTTCCTGTACGAAGTATTTAGCTACTATGTTACTTTTCTTCTGATTTCCATAGGAAGCGTTAACAACACACTTGAGGCATTCAGTTGCCATAAGGCCAACCAACATGTTGTATTTATAGTTTTTAAATAGGTTCCCAAAATCCACCATTGCTAGCATTCTTTTCACTTGTGTTTCTTATTTGTTATTGTAAGTTTATGAATTCGATTGCAGGTATATTGGTCATTATTTCCTTGTTTCTTGTTTTTTCCTGATTATTTCATTTCCCCTCCCTGTCATTTAGAAGTGCATGATTCTATCCATCCTTTTCTATTTCTTTCTCTCTATAGTCCAATACCAGTGGTAGAAGCAAGACTTATCTTTGATCAGGTTGGTTGCATTGGGTAAATATCAATCCATGAGCTGGTTGCATTGGGTAAATATCATAGATCTTATATGAATTTTATTATGTTATTATCATTATTTGAATGTATTGCACATATACTTGCACACATGACACCAAACACATTCATATTGATATTATGCTTCTTACTCATGCTGGGAGTAGTCTAACCCCATCTGAATTATTATTTTTCAGGTAGCAAATAAATATATCAGAGCAATTGCGGGCATCGCTACGGGCGGCGCCATGGGACCATATCTTTTATTGATGTCATGTAGAACTCTAACTAAATTCATTAATTGTATTATTTGTAAATTTACATGACTTGTAATATTTCAAGACAAAGGTTTTATTTTGCCTAATGATATGGAAACTGTATTATCACCTGTAACTCGCCCAATTATTTGACCGAGGAATTAATCAAATATTCTGCTGTGATTTAAAAAAAAATCTAAAAATTTTAAGTTAAATATTTGAAGTGTTACAGAATCTAATAGAAACAAATCCTAGATGTGGCTAAACACACCCTCTAGCATGATTCCTCGATGATTCTCCTCAATAAAAATCATCTCAAACATCAAACCATGAAAATCCAAGGTAAGAAATCCAAAAATAAAATCTCATAAGAATGAGAAATGACAAGAAGAGAAGGTGGGCGGGCCAACCTACTCAGAGTCAACTTGTCCTTCACCCTCTAGGTGCTGGGTGTTCTTCAAAAATGACCGCCAACCAAACTCTCCAGCTAGCTAGCCTCCTCAGCTACACCAAGAGTGGCATCTAACAAGCATAAGGTAAATCATAGAGTGTGAGGAAGAGAGAGAGAGAGAATGTGTGTGTGTGTGAGTGAGGGAGAGAGAATGTGTGAGGTGAGACAAGAAGGAGGTGAGGAGGAAGGCAAAGTCATGTGACCTACCTCTCCTACTCTCTAAACCCTTCCTCAATGCCCCTATCTTCCTCTCTCATTTCTTCACTTTCATTATTCTTCTTTGTTTTTGTTTTTTGGTTTTTTTTCCTCTTATATAAAAAGCTAACATAGACGGTAAGAGAAACCTCTACACTCCACTGCAAGAGTAGCAACATGCTGCCATTGCATGCAGACTAAGCTCTGCATGCATTGGCCCAAGGTGAGGTGTTTTATGCTATTTTATTTTATTTCTTTATTTCTTTTCTTTTGTATTGTCAACTTGGGTGGAAAGGGGATCTCTTCCTTCAAGTGGGTTCATGATGACCTCACTACACGAGTTTAAGGAGATGACAATGCATGTAGACTAAGCTTTGCATGCATTGGTATAAGATGAGGTGCTTTTGAATTTCTCTTTTCTTCTTTTAAAGTCTCTCTTTTTTTTCAATTCAACTCACACAATTAATAAAATTCAGAAAAATACACTAGTCAAAGCCTAGTCAAGGTGCTTGAAACCAACATGGGTCTCATGCAATTAACCTGGCCGGTCAACCTAGGATGGGATGACTATGTCCCTTAGGGTCAAAAATACTCATGCAAGACCTTGAATTTAATTGAATTGCCCCTTAAACTTGCCGAGAGAGTTTTAAAGCCAATTCAAATCCAAATTCAATAAAATAAAATTCAAAATTCATCAAAATTTTATGGTGAATCTATTCCCAGCCTCAAAAATAGGGTTTTCTAATCCTAAACATCCAAAATTTTTTTAAAACAAAATTACTCAAAAATCAGGGTTGTTACAGAGTTGTAGTTGAGCATATACAGAAAGGGTGAGTAAAAAAAATGACAGGAGTTAATGGTGGAGAAGTAGGGTAGAAGTCGATGTAGTGAGAGAGGTTGGGGAGGTATAACAGGGGTCAATAGGGCGATCACACGAGGGAAAGAAACAATGAAAGGCCAACCATCCTATTCATCACAATTAGACAATCCAAAATCACCTTCTTTATGTTGGTCCATCCCTTTGCCTACATGTCTTAGAGGATAACTGTTTACTCTTCCTACAAGAGCCTGCTAGACTTTTGAAGTGTTCTTTTCTATGTTTTTTTCAAATCTGACTATATAGATGCATTCTATGTGTTTGATTTTATAAGAATTGACTCTTGTACTGTCTAATTCTGATGCTCTATTAGGCTTTTATAAGGTTTGAAAATTGACAATATAAAATTTTTATAAATATCATAAAATATCTAAAGTTTAAAATTTTATATTTTTTTAATCAAGAAACATTATCCAGTATTGTTTCTTAGCAAATCGGCAATGTTGAACACATGAAAAATCACACTTTTTTTTATAAAAAAATACAATCCAAGTATCGTTTGCTAGCAAATCAATTGAGTATGAATCAAGTGCCATCACATGGCATATTTTTTGTGCCTTAGGCACCTGATCGCCTTCCATCTGGTCATGGGCCCCATACAAGATGGAGGGTGATCATGTGCAATCACATGGCACATTTTTTGTGCCTTAGGCACCTGAGCACCCTCCATCATGTCATGGGCCCCACACTTGATAGGCCCTATCCCCGAGATGGAGGGTGATCAGGTGCACAAAAAAATTGTGTAATGGCACCTCCCCATTCAATCATGCCACATGCATATGTGGGATTGGATTTACGAAAACACAACCCACAAACGCTCCCCATGCACTCATAGTAGGTTGCAATAGGCATGATACAGAACAAACAACTACCCTTTACTATATATATATATATATATATATATATATATATATCACGATTTTAAAACTCGGTGACTCATGACTCGGCCGGGTCATGTTAACTTTATATTTTATATAAAATATATAAATTTATGTATATACTATCTATATTTTATAGTATTTTATCAATATATAATATATAATATACGTTATATGATATTTTTATAATATATTTAATGTATGCTTTTATTAATATATATATATATATATATATGGCTCGCCCATGACTCGGCCGAGACAACCCATGACTCAGCCTAGTTTTGTAAAAAACAAGTTCAGCCTATTTTTTGACCCAGTGACTGGGCAATCCGGACCGAGTGAACGGGTCAACCCGGCAAGATTTTAAGCTATGATATATATATATATATATATATATATATATAGAGAGAGAGAGAGAGAGAGAGAGAGAGAGAGAGAGAGAGGGGTCGTCTTTTAAATCATGTTACTTAGATTAAAAAAGGCATGATTTTTATGACCCAAGAAAGTATTGCACATTTTAGGATATTGATTTTTGAAACCTTATAAAAACCAATCTAACAAGAAAATGTAGATCACGTATGAATGTTAGTTTAATAAAAAGCAACCAAAAAAATGAAAAGAATAAAAAAACGACATTTGTGCCTACAAATAATTGTAAGTCTTTGGTGCAGATGTGTGTAGGGTATCAATGAGTTGAAACTCATTGATGCAAGTTGTTTTGTCTCAATTTGACGCTGCAGTTGCATTCAACATAGTTAATTCGTTAGAGATCGGCCCTTGTGTCATGTTTTTTGACAAAAAAACTACGTTTTTAAAAATTATAAAAATGTGGTATATTTACTGTGGTTGATTTCTGAATAACCAAAAAATCCTATACATACACCATATTTTGGTGATTCAGAAGTCAATCCCGAGCAAACAAACCATGTAAACTGTAAGGCCATATTCACTTAAAAAGACAAGCAAAAAGATATTTACTCATTTCAAGTCATTGCACACCAAAGACTTATATATGATGCACCCTCGATTTAGATGATGCAGAAAAACTACCGCTATCAACTAGTCCTGGACAAATTATACTTTATAAGGAGAAGCAATAAAAAATTAAAAAATTAAGGTATAAATTTAAGGAAAATAACAATAATTTAATCCATCAACTCTGACTGAGAAACCCATATTACGAGTATTTACATGGGAAGACAAGAAACCCTAAGCCTATTTCAAATTCCAGATGAATCCATTATATTGAAAAAACCAAATCTAAATAAAAACTTTAAACTAAAATTAGACCCAAATGAATCTCTTGGACGTGCACTGCATACTGCTTAGCTCTTGTATCAATATCAAACAAGAATGTTTAGTAAGGCAACACATTTGGTCATTGCGATATGGGGGTACAAATGTCTTCTTTTCATTTTTTTTATTATTATTCTTCTTCTTCGAGAGTCCTTTAGATGGCCAGGATGTAACAAAAATTGTGTAAATCTTTAATGAAAAGTGTGTTGACTTGAGGACATGACAAAATACACAAATTATTCTCATAATAACGAAAACAATGGCAACTTAGCTGACCCCATCATGCAAGAGAGAGAGAGAAGAAAGCGCATATATTTTCCTGACACAGGGTGGGTGTTCCAGAGATGGAAGAGAAGAAAGAGCATAGGAATGTCAGAGAACAAGCCCCTGACTGAACGTAAAACTTCTCTGAGAAGATCCTCAGATTGGCCGGAACATCACTGTTGAATGTTTGGCAATGTGCAGACTAAATTGGCCGCCTTTCTCGGTAACGTCCACCTTGTCCACCCCCGGAGGGGGCAGCATTTCAAACTTCGCAACCAGCCTTCCAACTACCAGGCCTAAGATAGGCAGTGCCAAGATGATCCCAGGACAGCTTCTGCGTCCCATGCCGAACGGCACGTACCGGAAATCGACCTTGCCTCCGACGATCGCATCGGTGCTCTGTTCCTCCTCTAGGAACCGCTCCGGCCGGAACTCGGCCGCATCCTTCCACCACTCAGGGTTGTTGGCCAACCACCATGCATTCACAACAACCTTGGTATCCTTGGGGATGTTGTAGCCTCCAAGCTTAGCCGCCTCCAAGTTCATGTGTGGCACTAGCAGTGGGATAGGTGTGTGCAGCCTTAGTGACTCTTTTACAACTGCTTGCAGGTAAGGCAGCCTGTGTAGGTCACCCTCTGTGACTGGACTTCCTTGGAGAACTGAGGAGATCTCTTCCCTGAGCTTGTGTTGGACCCTTGGGTGGTTCACTACCTCAGCAATGGCCCACTCCATTGACCACAATGTGGTCTCAATGGCTGCATGCACAAATTAAGATTCAAACTTTGTTAGTGTTCTGCAAAATAATTCTCAACGCCAAACTATTTTGTTGTGACAATCTCAAAGGGTGATATTATGATTCAAAAAAACTAACGATATTTCAAAATATCACGTTCTTATTGCACTAAACATAATCTGCATTTTACATGTACCACTCTTGAGAGAACTAGGTTTTTCCACAAATATTTTCCTTATAATGAGATTTGTGACTATGTATGCCATTTAGAAGAAATAAGGGATATTTTTGTCATTAAGAAAAAGGTGAATGGTATCTTAATCTTTAGGGATAGGTGACTTCTTGGGAAGACCTTGTGTTGCATTCTTTTGACCCCAAAGGAGCTTTGATATGTTGTGATGGGACCAAGGCCACTAGACAAATGGTCATCGCCCCTTGCAGAGCAAGGGGTAAGCCAAAAAGTTTTACACTGCCAGGACAATGACCATAAGTACAGCAGGTAAAGCTAGCACGTCAAAATCTTTGATCCTGAGGGTGGTTTCTCCGTGTAAATATAAAATAAAGCTCTTGGAGGAGACATGTTATTTTCTTTTCTGAAAGAACCTTAACCCTTAAAATTATGAGTTGTTAACTAAGAACTTTAATTGTTCTCACCAGCCACATTGATGTTCTCCACAATGTATATGACATTGGCTTCTGATATCTCTCCCTTCATTTCTGCTTCGATGATCTGATCCATGGCACATTTTACTATGTGCTTACCTCCATGAGCAGCCATCACTTTCCTGCAAGTGCAAAAACAGATTAGTAACATTAAAGGCCATGAAAGATAAGTTGGAGTACAAAAATAAGACAACTTACCTCCTTTGTTCCACAAAGTGGTTGTTGAAGAAGGCCAGCCTCCTGTTTTGCAAGTCCCTACATTTATTGAGGTACCCCTTCAAGAATGGCCTCAAGATAGGGATGAAATCCCCATAATTGTACTCAAAACTTTGTGCTAGACGGCTTCTGTCAGAATTGAACTTGGTGGCTTGTTGGAAAAGTGGGTCATCCATCGATTCAAACCTTGAGTCAAACATCATCCTATACATGATGTTGTACAACATGAGCTGCAGTCTCCTCCTGAACAACAGGCCCTCCTTTTTAGCCTTGTCATCCTTGATAAAGTCCTTGACCACCTCCTCAATCTCACTCTCCCACCCTTCCCTGTACTGTTGCACCACCTTGTTGGTGAAGAATGGCAGTGTCATGATCCGGCGCATTTTTCGCCAGTGATCGCCGTATACGGTGAACACCATGTCCTGGCCATTGCCGGTGAATATGTCGAATACGACATTCCGCGGCCGCGAGCCAAACTCGATGCCTTGGCTGTGTAGGACCTCCCTAGCCAAGTCCGGGTTCGAGACCACGACCAAATTCCTTGCACCCAGTTTGAGCAGGAAGATGTCACCGTATTTCTTGGCCATGCTTGCTAGGAACCTGTGGTTGAGGTCATTGCCAACTTGTAGCCAATTGCCAAAGACTGGGAAGGCAAGCGGGCCTGGAGGGATGTTGCCTTCCCTGGAGCTGAGGAAGAATGAGATGAGAGATAGGGAAAAGAAGAGAGAAAGAGCAAGAGTAGAGGAGGAAACTGGGAGGGAGGAGAGGGCATTGAATTGGTGTGTTGCAAAGTAGAGGGCCAGTGAGAGGAGTAAGGGGAGGATGAGAGATGTGGTTCTCATGGCCATTGCCCTCATCAGAGAGAGAGAGAGAGAGAGAGAGAGAGAGAGAGAGAGAGAGAGAGAGAGAGAGAGAGAGAGAGAGACGTGAAGCAAAAGCACTGGGATTGAGCTACTTATAGATTGGGATTAGGTAGGTAGGCACTTGGGGGCTGTATTTTTTTAAAAAGAAGAGGATATGTTCAATGGTTTCAATGAAAACCAGTGGGCTGTGAAACATGGTAGGAATCCTTATTGGATGTCAAGCCAAGGGTTGGTGAAGAACATGACATTGACGAGTATGACACCAACCTAATCTAAGATTAATCAAACATGAAGCACATGCAATCGTGTTTGACTTGGGTATCATCAATGATACAAAGTTACTTAGTTCATCTTAAGATGTGGGCCACGTAAGGTAGGGTGGTCGTGGTAGCGGTTTTCTCCTGCCCTATCATTGCGAGCAGGGGTGTCAACCGGCCTGGTTTACCCAGACCCGAGCCGAACCAAACCCTATAGGGTCAGAGTATAATGATAAACAAGAAGACTCAATTAAGACCCGGGTCCGAACCCGAATATCTGATTAATACATCAACCCGGGTATATAGTTTGTGAAATTTTATACCTGGATTTGACGCGAGTTCCGATTAAGGCCCACAATTTTTCAATGTAAAATTGATAAAAATTATGGCTTTACTAGTTCTTATCAGGTCTGAGTATGTTTTTTCTTATAGTGGACCCAATTAGACCTGGGTCTCAACCCGATACCATACCCAAAAATCTGGTCCAAGTCTGATTCTATTTGGGTCCTAACCAAACCGGACGCGTTGACACCCCTAATTGTGAGTTTGTGACCTTGTAACAATGCATCCATAATGGCGAAACTTTTAAATCCAGAAAATATGCCACCGCAGGGTCACCAACATGGTCAACGGGTGGTTGTGTGGGTACTCAGATGAAGGCACCAGATCAAACCCCACCGAACCCTTGTAGCTTTTTGAGGTGCACCCAATGTTGTCAGTATCATAAAAAAAAACAAAATGAAAAAAATATCTAATTCCTGCACATAATTTGATCTTTCTACGTTACAGTGAGAAAAATAATCATTTTTTTAACAACCTTCTTTTAATCATTAAAACCCATTCTCAATAAAAAAAAAATCCTCTTTTTTCATTTATTTATTATGGTGTAGCTGACAAATAACTTTTTTTTTCCTTATCAAAATCCCAAACCCTCGTCTACTTGTTCCAGGTAAACATAAACTGTGTTACACCAACCACATCAGCCCGGATACAGGGCGTTATATTGAACAGGTGAGACGTGTGATGCAAATCCAAACCCAAATTTGCAAAGAAATTCTACATTACCCTATTCTTATGAACGAAAATCCAAAGGAAACATGAAAGCAATAGAAAATAAGAAGTAATTAAATTAGATCTATTACATTAAAATATTCAATTTTAAATAAAAAGCCTAAACTAAACTAGATCCAAATAGACCCTTATGAACCTGGTCCTTCTGCTCTGCTCTTGCATCAACGTGGATAAGTACCAATTAATTACATGCTCCTTGATCTATATCCAAATCCAAGTTGAGCAGGATGTAAATGGGTTGGATCCAGTTCCAAAATAGGCATTATTGAATCTGGCCTAATCTGGTTTTGTGTAATTAGATTCAAAGGGAGAAGTAATACTGAATCCAAAATAGCTAAACGAACATACTTTTTATGTAATCAGATTCATATTTTTTGTTGGACTTGGATTCAGATTAAGACTGCAAACGGATTTGGAATTGGATGTAAGACTGCCTATTGAATCTGATTATTCATTAGATATTTGCTCTACTGGAATCAAATTCAGATGGGGTTAGATACTCAACCAAAATCCGATCCATTGACATCCCTAGACATCATCCAATTAAATGTACTTAAACCGGATAAAGGGACAGACATGGGTTCATTTGATAGGATCCTACTCCTAATTAATATGAAAACGTTTTATTTTTTACCCAACTGTGTCCTACTTATAGATCCAAACAGGAGGAAAATGAATCCAAGGATGCAGCTGCAATCAAATTGACAACCCTCATGCAAGGTTTAACTACAATGAAAGTTGGGCAAGGACGGTGCACAGCACCTGATTCATGTTCTATAATACCCAGTGTCAAGGGGTTGGGTTTGGTTCGGACCCAGGTGGAACCAGACTCAAACCAGATTTTAGATGATGGTACCGGGTCTGGACCTGGGTCTAATCGGACCCACCATAAGAGAAACCATATATGGATCCAATAAGAACTACATGAACCAGACCCGGATCATACCCGGTAAAATAATACTTTTTTATCATTTTTACATTGAAAATTTGCGGATCTTAATCGAAACTCGGGTTGGGCTTGGGTCTGGTATAAAATTTCATGAACCATACCCGACTCTATGTATCAATAGGACCCTTCCGGTCTGACCCGGATTCTAATCGGGTCTTCTTATTTATCACCAAACCCTGACCCTGTAGGGCTTGGTACGTGTTGGGTCAAGGTCAAACCGGACCCGATGACACCCCTACCCTTAATGAGTGCCCAGCTTAAGGGAAATGGTAGTCACTAATTAGGTTTAGCTATTTAGTTTTTTATAGTGTTTTTTTTTATTGAAAGGCTAGGACAAGGACTGGGTTGGTGGAGCTGCTAATGGAGGGTCAACTTTGTCTGCCCTTGAGGTAGGGAAACCAGTTCGAACAAACATTTTTATACCCACTCCTGCGCCAAACCAAGTAGGGTTGTGAATGGGTCCTAGATTCGGACCAATTCCTATACTTCGGACCAATTCCTATACCAGCTTGGGACAGTTAATCGGTGGTTTAGAACCAGGGTTCAGATCCGTATATGCAAACGAATAAGCTCGAGCCATCGGATCCAGACCGAGTCTGTGTGAGCTGGATCTGGGTGTACGGCCTGTACAAAAGTCCGAAAAATATACCGCCACGCCATCCATAGTGGCAAAAGTTTAAAACGGTGAACATCGGCACCCAAAAACTCACGAGAGCAGATTTTTTTTAAAAAAAACCCTGTTTTTGTTGGCAAAATATCAGAGCAATAAGAATCAAATTAAAAAAATTTAAAATACATTTTATGAAGAAATACAAATAAAATATATTTAAAGATAAAAAACACATGATTTTGCACGATAAATAACCGTTAAAACATAAATATTGTGAGAAAGTGTCGTTTTAAACTTTTCAGGTGTTTTCTCAAGATATTTTTCATGATTTTTCATAAAGTTTAAAACCGCGATATTTGTCACACGGCCGCGTGCCTGTTTATTGGGTTTGATTTGTCCTGCTCAAAGCTCAACATGGCTTGCATGCTCGAACCAAGTCAATGCAAATTGGGGTCTTTTTGTTTTTTTATAGATAAGCTTGGGTTAGGTAGACCCCTATCAATTATACAATGATACCATTGGGATTCGATCTTGCAGCGCCCCGAGGGAGTGCAGTACCACTTTGAACAATTAAAATATTGAGGGATTTTTGTAATAATTCGATTTTATTGATAAACTAAATATATGACATAAAGATACAATATTTTCAATGGTTCTTTCCATCTCCAACTGCATTACCTAAATGTCATAAGATGTTGATATGAGGCGTTCACAAATTTTTTGAATAAGATTTCAATTGATAAGATCCATCCACCTGAGATGAAGAGAAAGGTCTATCTAATTTCAATTTTTTTCCTTAATAAAACCAATGATTCTTTTCAACATGTCAACAACAATATTTTGCAACATGAACATTTTTTTTTTCTTTTCCAATATTTTGCAAATAAAGTGATATAACTGAATATATGACGCAGAATTGCAATATAATTAGAAAATGTGATGTTATTTAAATTTACATTTAATTTAATTTATCATAATTGATAAAGTCTTGCCAATAAAGTGAGGATGTATTGAAAAAATTAATGAGTCTCCCTATGTTACCGGACCTGAAAAGATCAGGTGCAATATGATTGCACAAATATTTGTGCACTAAGCACCTGATCACCCTCCATCTTGGAGACAGACCTGTCAGTTGTGGGGCTCAAAGCCTGATGGAGGGCAATCAGGTGCTTAATGCACAAATATTTGTGCAATCATATTGCACCCGATCTGGACTTGTTACGAGACTGATTCTTCGTCATTATTTTTAGCTTGTCAAGAGTGGATCTTATAAAAAACTGATTCAGATCTGATCCATCAACCCCTTTGTGAGGTTTATCTTGATATAGCACCATATGTTTAGAGAATTGGCCGATTCATATTATATCGGCCCGGAAATTGATTCGACGAGGGCCGTTTCCGTCATCAGCCAATTTTTAATATTTTTAAAATGGTTCAATATTTAAAAAAAAATTAATGATTTAATACATATTAATTTTTAAGAGTTTACATTAAAAAAAATATAAAAGTCCTATTCAACTTGAGTCGGACTCGGACCAAATCAGCCAATTCTCTAAATCATTTTGAAAATAGATTCATGTCTCAAACCGATACTGACAACAGTGATACGAACCACTCGCTTCCCTACATCGGGCCCACCTGGATGATATTTCCTAATGCATGCTGATTAAGAGCGCCCTTAGATCCTATCAGTGGAAATGTCAAAAATCACAAACTTGGTTACATTTCATAGGATCACCAAACTTGAACTGAAATAATCTTCAGGCTCTTGTGGTTTGTGGCTAGGGTGTCAACAGGACAGGTATGACTCATGGTGATTATACCAAATCCAGCAGGTCCAGGGTTTGGTTAAAAAAAAGGAGGGTCTGATTAACCATTCAGCAGGTTAGACCTGTGAGGCATAATTAGCATACAGAGCTAGGTATGATTTATGAAATTTCATACCAGACCTGGGTGGGTTTGACTAGAGATACAAGTTCTCAAGTCAAAGTTGTTGTTTTTTCTATGATGAGAAACTCTCTTCGAAACTAGGAAAACCCCAGGTGAGCTCCACGACCACCCTGCCTTATGTGGGAGAGCTAGCAGAGTTTGATCTGCTGCATTTATCTCAGCACCCTCACAACCACCTGCTGGCCACACGAGCAACTCTGCAGTGGTAGTTCTCAAGTCAAAGATGGATGGAGGTTGGAAATTATCTACGAAAAATGACCGTGCCATACGACTAATTTAATATGTTTTCTTAAAAATCTTATAATTTTCACTATTCTCAAGATGTCCAAAATTACAAATACCCAACCTCGTTAAGATTCTTTTACCCTTCACAATTGTGAATTAACGGGTTATTGCAATAAAATTATACTGCTCATCGGCTAATGCAAACTCTCACTTAAATCTAGAATCACATATTTTCTTATGCGGACCTAATGAACTCGCATGAATTTATTTACTAAAATTCAATGAAACTGAAACCACTAAAATCGTAAATATCTTACTTATTTGCATATGCTTCACGAATTTGCATAAATATATGTGCAAACCTTCGGTTAGATTGAAACCACTAAAATCACAAATATCCTACTTATTTGCATATACTTTACAAATTCGCATAAATATTATGTGAACCTTCGGTTAGACCGAAACCATTAAAATCATAACTATCTTATTTATTCGCATATACTTCATAAATTCACACAAACATATGTGTGAACCTCTAATTTAATTGAACATCACAACATCATAAATATTGTACTTAAATATTTGTGAATTTATGAAATATATGCGATATTTCTTATTTTTTGCAGAGTTCGTGAAGCATATATAAACTTGTTGTCTGCACCTCCTATGCTATTTTCGCATAAACTAGGGTTCCAGGTATTCGTGTAGTTAGCAAATTTTTGTCGCTTTCCACAAAGGATCAGACGAAGGATTATCCCACGATATTTCTCTCTAAACTTGAAAACTAGTACGAGGGCGACGAAGACATCAACTTGTCTTCCATGGTATGTGCCACAATTAATGATTTTATAATTCCCTAGTAGGTTGCATGTTCTCCATCCACAAAAAAGGTCTTTTAGAAGGAGGAGAAAGTTGAGGTGAAGCACAAAAGGACCTTAAATGAATTGGAAGTAGAGTTGACTCTTGCACTTGAAGAAAACCATATGTTGAAAGATATGATACAGAGTCAAGTTGGCCTTTTTGAGAATGCAAATAGGGTCACCGAGGAGCTACGATCATGCCATTGACAACATCCTCAATAATGACTTCATGTGATTGTTTTATAAATTTGTGTGAATGTAACGGCCTGACAAATTTCAAACCAAAAATATTAGATTTTTTTTTCAATATGTAATAATGCAACAGTCTTACCAACGTACTCGTTCCAATCATACCAAGTACTAGACCGCCCGCCTAAGAGCAAGTGCGAGAATGTCTTAACTTTCTAGTATCAAATCTAGTATGAAACCATCGTTAACAAATTTGATTAAATCATTACATAAAAAATTTATTAATCTAAGTTCTTTATCGTTGGCATTGCTCTAACCGAAATAAGCTCTAACATTAGAACAAAGTTCGAGAATAAAACATCTAAATGGCAAAATCTTTAAGTTATTATTTATGTGAGTAAACACATCAAAAAATATTGATTTTGAAAATCAATTTAATAAACTAGATTTTTAATTAAATCTCTCAGACACATTACATTTTAAAAACACTACCAACTCATGCCACTAAGAGAAAATGACTGAACATGAAATAGTCTCATTTAAGTATCAAACTATTAAAGCAATTGTTCAAATAAATATTCAATTATTATCGAATCTAAAAAGAGACAAATATGATCATGATCGCTATTTTAATTTTTATAAGTAGCTACTGAGCTGTATCCTCCAAGAGTGGAGTTAGAGGGTGTGAAAAGTAACAATATATTTCGAGAGAAATCTACCTGGGGATGTGGCATCGTACCACAATGATGATCATGATCGCTCACTTCTGCAGAAGTATTTATGGACATGCCTGCCTAGGATATAAGAAGTAATCCTGATTTCTCCTAAAGCCTCTAGGCTGGGGGACCATCGAGGCATTGTCCCTCGCAACATAAAAAGAATATGACCTAAAAAGTTCATACCACCTACCCTCTTTAAGGTAGACCATACTAGTCATTCTAGTTCAACATATATTAATAAAGGCATACCCAAAAATATATCATAAGGTTATCTTTATCAATTAGGCCATAGGAAAATGCAACTACCATTTAGAATAGTGCATTGCCATCTTACTATTTCTTCTCCAGAATCATAATTTATTACTTTATCAAGCACTTTGAGTGTTTATGCAACAATGTGGGATTTATATCATCTCACATGTATTTCACAAATACTGCATCTCAAATCATAACATGCATTCTCATAATAAGAAATCATGATAATATGCTATTTAACAATTTATTCATGTAGTATCACGTAATTTTAATATTCAGAATAAGCATGCATCAATTTCACAATTATAAATTAAACTGAGAACCACAGTTCTAACATCACTCTCAATTTATTTAGGTCTCGTGGCTAGAGTAGCTCGAACCCGCACAACTGAAACATGTTGCCAATTCATAATACAATCAATATGTCCATGTTTATCCTTTCACATGCTTTGCAAATAGACTCATGCTATGCTCAATTTTCATGGAAATAAACACACTTAATCCACCATAATTGAATTTATTCACATATCTCAATTACAATACATATAAGAGCCTTTTTTCTTAGAAACATGACATCCATACACTACAACCATAGCAAATAAACTCACATTTTTCTTCATCATAAATATTTATATCAGACCTAATATGATTCAAAACTTAATTTATAAAAAGTTTAAGTAAAACATCAAAACATAATTCAGCCATAAACTCGACTTTTCTGATAAGAGCTCCCATAAACCTTCACCGAGCAAATCGACCTGACTCCAATTAATATCTTGACTTTTCAGTACTTAAATCATATTAGACCTAATTAAAATATCCATGATAACATATAAATTAAAAAACCCACTAAAACTAACCCATAACCCAAAACACATAAGTCATTTTTCCCGATCCAGGCTCCCATAAGCCCAAACTGAAAAGGCTTACATATTTTTAATTATGTTCTATTGTAACTATGCTTAAACAAAGTGAATACACATAACTTAATTCAGTTCATGCTACACAAAACTTGTAAACATCATATCTCAACAACATATGCATATGCATTTGGAAGAATCGAAATCCAAGAAAAAGCTCAAAACCCTAAATCGATTTTTGAGAAATCAGGGTCTTGATTCTCTCAACCACAACTCAATAAATCTTCATTAAGTCAATCATAAATTTAGATATTAAGCAAGCTAAACATCCTGAACATGATCATATAAACAAAGGTACTCTCTTTTGGAAACAAACAAAACAGTCAATTTACAAGATAATCAAGATTTAGTCATATCTTTCAATTGCAACTTGCATAAATTACTATTCAGATCTTTCTAAATATTTAGCTCTTTGTTTACGATTAGACAAGGTCTATAAAGACTGATATTATGCAATATATATCAGAAAAACATTAAAATTGCAAGATCCAAACAAGTTATAAATTAATCAAAAGCACAAGTCGTCAGAGAAAATTTAGATTCCTAATGACCTGTTTTCATAAAATCTGTCAAGAATAACAAATCACATATAAAATCATGATATTTTTATTGTGTCTACCTGTACCTATCAAAAACACAATCCAATAAATCAATTTTAAAAATAATAAATACATAAATAATTAAAAAACTTTTACAGAACCCTGTTCTAATAAAATTTCAATCTAGAATCTACAAATTGCAAGATTTTTATCGGATTAAATATTTTCTTGGAATTTATATAAAACATTTTTTATCAAACCTTTTTTATACAATCTGTTATTATATGTTCATATTCACTCAAAATTTTTATAAAATATTTGGAGTCATTTTTCTTGCTCATTTATATCTTTTATCAGAGATAAGTTGAAACAGTGTTGTATCCAAAGCTAGAAATTAAAGTTCTGTTAGAATGGATGTTTCTTCCTCAATACGAATCTAAATCAAATAAAGAAAGATCTAAATTCAAGATCAAGACGCGTAGATCATTTAGTGATTTTATTTAGATTTTTTGGACTGATATTCAAAGAGATATCGATTTATTTCCTAAACTAATCGAAAATAACATATCCATCAACACAGATTTAAGTTTCTCAGAAAACATTTTTGTAAAAACTCTTTTTGAGACGATAAAACCTTTAAAATCTTATTATTTTAAATTTAATCGTATTCAAAATGGATTAACTCATGAATAACTGCAACAATAATCATATTATGACTAAATCTAATATGAACCAACGAAGAAACCCTATCTAGGCATGTTTCTCAAAATTATTTTTATGAAAAACTCATGATTCATCTTCTTAGAATCCAAATAATGATTTTTTCAAAAAGAAAACATGTATAATAGATCCAAACATGTAAATATGCTGCTATAAATAAAAAAATCATAGATTGCATGCTTAATATACGTAAAAAGCATTTATTACATAAATCTTACCTAAAAATCGATAGATCTCTAAGGCAAAAAGGGAAAATCGGGCAATCCGATCTCTACACAACTACCGAAGTATGTGCAGGTTTAATGACTGCACAAACTACTCCAGACCTCCTAGATGTTTTAGGAGAACAAAGAAAGGAAAAAGAAAAAAAAGAAGAGAGATTTTTTTTGAAAAAGTGAGAGGGGCGTGTGAGAGGGGGTATATGTATATCCCTCTTCACAACCCTAGTCTATTCATATGAGACTCTCCTCTCCAAAATTGTGTGGAGGGTTGGAGTCCTTTCTAGAAAATTTTAATTATCTTTTAGACTCAAATTTTTCTAGTTATTTGATTTTTTTCTAATTTTATTTAAGTAAGATTATTAGGTTTGACTATTCAACAACCAACTCTAGCAAGTTCTAACCATCATGGGCTCTTCTAGAGATGTGGGATGGCTTAACCTCTTAAATCTCTTAATTATTATTTTAAATAAATTTTAATATTAAAATTCTTAATTAACACTTTTATCGTTTTTTAATTTATTGGTTTGAATTTAAAACTAGATGATATTTTATCTCATATAGACTCTTGGATCCAAATGGGGGTCCACATAGGACATCCCCTATGAGGGTCCAATCCATAACCATTGGATCCAATCAATATTTTAAATTGGATCCAATCTAAACAACACTTTACATTCATATTAGATCCAAATGGCGATTTTATATCCAGAACTGAAGTCTAAGATCCAAAACCACACAATCTCAACTAGTCTTTATACCTTAGTCCTTTTCACTTATTCTTAAAATATTATTCATAACTTAAGATAAAGGCTTATAATTAATCAAAATCCAGAAAATCAAGAATTCATAATTATAGTCATAAATACATCAATAATTCATCATTTATTCATTTTAACTATCAAGAAAAAATCTTAGGTTTTATAATAGAAGATCAACATTGGAACTCATTGATATTGTATGTAATGTCATTTGAATGAATTTATATGTATGAGTGGATTTTTATTTGAATGAGGATGTCTGCATAAAACATCTGTGAAAAATAACAAATATGAATAGAAAAAATCCTTATATAATATTTGCAAAAAATTGTCGGCTTTTGCAAATATTTTATATGGCATTTCTTATCATCGCAAATATTTTATGTGGAATCAATAAATCTGCATAAAATATTTGCAAAACTTGACATTCCACATAAAATAGTTACGAAAGTAGACAAATATTTGTCTCATTATTGTAAATATTTATCAATTGCCATAATTATTTTATGAAAAATTCCCCATTCCAGTAAATTTTTGCATAAGGATGGCAAATATTTGTAAGGATAAACAAGTCCGCATAAAATAATTGTAAAAGTTGACAAATTATGCAGACTTTCTCATTCTAGTAAATATTTGCATAAATTTATTGAAAATGAACCTGCTTGTATATTTTATAATACATTCATTCATGTTTGCACATATATACATTCATATATATGTGTGCATGTATAAACCATAAAAATTGAATATAAATAGTATAAACAATAACAAAAGAACAACAACATTGTCCACAACTGTAATATTGTGTATTTTTTCATGATTTTTAAATTTGAAATTTTGAATTTTACTAACTGTTTAATGAAAATCATAAAATTGTGAGAAAATATCTTTAAATATAGGTGACGTTAGCTGGATCTGAGCATGGCCTAGAGCTCACTAACAAGAGTTAAATGAGTTGATTAATATTCATTTTTTTTAATCTTTAAATTTGAGCAAAATTTAGGCAAAATTCAGAGGCAAAAATAAGGTAAGTATATTGTTAGATGTGTCCCATAATTCTGAGAACATTGGTATTTTGTTTTCCTGAAATCGAGTTACGGTTGGTCTAAAAATTTATGTTTTATAAAAATGGCCCACCTCTATTGTTACCTTTTTCTAGACTGGATTCGACTAGATTAGCTCTGTTTGATCCAAGTTGATATGGACCTAGACCCATGTTAACCAGTATCTGGTCCATGTTAGATCCATATGGATTTTAGATATGGATATAGATTTGGATCTTGGATCCGATTCTAGATCCGAAATCTAAATATGGCCAATTTAAAACTTTAAAATCATTTTAAAAGTTAATTTGGGTAGGTAGAGTCCTACCTGGAGTAGAACTCTACTCGAGGAGGACCTTCAAAGGAGGGCGACACCCTCTGGAACATTTCATGTATATTATTTTTATTAATATAATAAAATAATTAATAAATAAGAAAAGTAATCATAAAAAGAGTATTTAGAGAAGTAGAACTCTACTCACTATTAGAGAGCTATCTAGAGGGTACATCACCCTCTAGATAAGAAGATAATAATAAAATAAATTAAATAAAAATAAACAAATAACACTATATAGAGGGGCTGGACTACCCCTCTCTCTAGAATCATGATTCTAGAGAGAGAGGGAGAGAATGAGAGAGAGAGAGAGAGAGAGATTAGAGAGCCCAACTTGTAGGAGAGAAAGAAAAGAAAGAAAGGAAGAAGAAGAAGAAGAAAATGAAGAGATCCATCTTTCTCATAGATCATCCGTAATTTTTCCAATCTTTTCCACGTTCGATTTAAGGTATAGATTTCTATCTAGATTTGTATGGGTAGAAATAATTTTAAATCTGGTTCATGTGAAATTTTAGATGGGAAAGGAGAAATTCGATTCAAAAATATGTATAGGAATATGTATTAAGTCACGATTCTATATATTTTTTATTTAATCTCTTCATTTTAGCCAAGCATGCTGAATATATATATATATATATATATATATATATATATATATATATATATATATATATATTTTTTTTTTTGTGTGTGTGTGTGTGATTTTTGATGTTCCGTCTATGTTCTTAAAAGAAAAAATGATATATATGGTTGGGATCAGATTTGATCCAAACTAGGTTGGTCGATTTCATCTTTTGAGCAATTCGATTAGATCTCCTTGTATGCATTATGGGCAAATTGATCAGACCTATTGATTTTGGCATAAGTTGATTTTATTTCTCATGTTCAAAGAAAATTTTGATATGCTTTGTTTGGGATCAGTTTGATCTAATCAAGGCTTGCCGATTCACATGTATCAGCAGATCAGGACAGATCTGCCGATAGCATGCATTGACAAATCTGGTCAAGATCCTGCCAAAGTACATGTTCTTTCAGTTTATATTTTCAAACCTTAATTGTTACATGCTTTTCCAATTGAATATATTTGGTATTGATTCAGACTCATATATGCAAGTTGGTGGATTGTTATCAAACCTGATTTTCGGTCATTATGTTGACTGTAATAAGATTTGATTACATATTATCAAATTTGATTTTATGTCTGCCATCATATTCGACCATATGAACTTTCATGATGGCTGATCAAACTTGATTACATGTTGTTGATGCTAATCAGATTTAACTGCACATGTTAATCTTAATGGTTGTTATCAAATTAACTGTGCAGTTATTTTTTATAACAACTATAGGGTTTGACTATATGTTAATTTGATAATTTGTTGTCAAATCTAATCTTATGTTATATTATTGATTGTCATCAAATATGTTCTTGATGCTGCTGTGTTGATTGTCATTAACTCTGAATATATGTTGATTGTCATCAAAATTGAGTATATGCTATTATGTTGATTTTTATCGGATGATATATATATATATATATATATATATATATATATATATATATATATATATATATATGCATGTTTATTGGCTGTCAGCAAATCTATTTTTTTTTTCCAATTATGGATTATTTTGGTTGCACAGATATGTGGTTTATGTGTTGATCTGGGCAGCACATTGTTGCATATTTGTGCAGCAATACCACATTGTCAACAACATGTTGTTATGCACATTTTGCAGCAACATGTTGTTGATAACATGTTGTTGCTTATTTTTAAGCAATGACAACATGTTGTTGTGCATTTTTTGAAGCAACAACATGTTGCTGCTCACTTTAGTGCAACAACAATATGCTATTGACAACATGTCGTTGGGCATGGATATGCACTAATATCAGGCCTATCGATTTAATAGTATGTTATTGGTTGGCTGCTGTCAGACTTGTGTACATGTTATTTTTGATGAATGATTTTAGATTTGCCAACATGATATATTCGGTACCGTGACTAGATTTGCCACTTTTTGTTCTTGTGCAACCCGACCAAGTTTATCACAGTTTTGGGGTGTGAAATCTAATCAGATTGGCCACGATCCTGGCAAGTTCAATCTGATCAAACTGTTGATTATGTTATGTGTTTGAGATATGATCGGATTGGTAGTATGTTGGGTTTGCATTTTGTTGGATGTAGACCCTAAATAGTGTTGTTATACTCAGATTCACATTCATATTGACTACAAGAATTATATCTGATATGATTTGATTGTGCATGCTTATGCATTCAAATACTATGTTGTAAATGTATCATACACATGAAAATTATGAAGTTTATTTCGATGTTTTCATAAATATGATCATGTGCATGTTTGGGTGTTATGCATGAAATGGATCATGATAATGCATGTTGCAAGCATCTCTTCGCATGCGTATGCAGTTGGATTTATATGCATTCATGTTATGAGATTGAATGTGCATTGTAGACATGTTTTGAAACAAGGAGTATGTTGTATGTTCACTAAAATCTTGCAAAAGATGCATAAGTCACTATGAGATGCTTTTGTGGTCAGATGTGAACCACAGTAGGCCGTGTAGGCCAAGAACATTTGTTGCTCTACTTGTGCTGATTTTAATTTTTGCCTTTACAAAATTTATTTATGAAAAAATATTGGTTTTTCTAAATTAATTACACTATTATATTGTGTGGATGAGGGCCTGAAATGAGTTTTGCATGTTGATTTACAAAACAGTTCTTGTGTAAAGAACTTGAATTTGTTTTAAAAGGCAAAAGAGGCCAAATAATATAATTAATCTCATCTGTAATGTCCCTTGTATAGTGTGAGAATCTTGGATAACGGTTTTGAAAAAAACTATAAGAATACTAAAACTCTGTGTGTGATTATGCTCCTGAACCCGATATGATGATTCACCTCAATACCACGGTTTTAGTGAGATTCAACCACTTTGCCTAGGAGCGGTATTATTGATTGAGTTGTAGTTATTGGTATATTAAGAAAGTGGTATCAATGGATGCTGATTTTTCTGATGTCCCAACATTAGATATTAATTTCTAATATTTCGATGGATGGTGCTGACTCTTGATATTGGTTGAGGAACGAGTGTGAAACCCTGTAATAAAAATATAAATCATGTGTTAAGTTGTAACTGGGAACCTAACTTAGACTTTGAGAACTTTGTTCCTATTTTGAGTATCTGCGAGTTTAAGAAAAAATTAAAATTAAAATTAAAATTAAAATTAAAATTAAAATTGTGTGCATTTAATAGGAATATACATGCAAAAACAACTCTAATAAATAACTTAATAAGTTATTCATATATGTGCATTAAATCATACATATTTACTGTTCTATATTAGTTCATGCATTCTTGTTTATTGTGCTTTATATGATATTTGTTATTGCATGATACTTGTTTAAATGCTTGAATGATAAGTTGATTATAGAAATTGTTGATGTGATATTCTTCTAAAATTATATATTAATTTGGTTTATGCTATTTTCCTACTGTTTGAATTTTTAGAGGAATTTGTATAGAGGACTTTGGTTCTTACCCATTTTCAAAAACTATTTTACAGGTCTGGGTGCTTAGTGATGGTTTGACTTGCCAGCTGGAAACTGCAAGCTTTGCGTGACTAGTTTTGGGTTCTTGACAGAGTGGCTTCTTGTGATAGATGATTTTATTATTTCAACTTATATGACATTTATTTAATTGATTAATAAAGTTTATTATCCTTTGTTAATTCAATGCATTATCTATTGTGGTTTGGTATATATTAAATCTGTGAGACCCTGGATCCTTGGGTTTGTTTCCACAGTTGTTTAAAAAAATTACTATTTTTATGAGGATTAGTTTGGGTCATTACAACAACTCATATGTGTGTGTATTTACATCATTAATGTTTGAAGTTTACAATAGAAATTTACAATGAACTCACAATTGTCCACAGCTCAGCTGTCAAGACATCGGCATCTGACATCTCACTGACCGATGTCTCCTCAACCTCTACCTTTTCAGTAGTCTTCGTATCCTTGAAAGCCCTCTTCTTCATGTGCTTATAGAAGTTGATTATATGATTCCTTATATTTGTGTCATCTTGTTGAAAAAAGAGTTATTAGCAAACAATTAAGTAAAAACGTTGACAAAACTGTATCAGCGGATCATTGACTCTTTCATATATTTGGTTTTACGAAACATTAAAGTCATAAATTTCATATAACTTCTATTTTTTTAGATGATTATAGATCACCAAGTAGGGTAATCAGTATTATAATAACGTACTCTAACTATTTTAGAGTTTAGCGTTAACTGCCTACACCAACCACACAACTTCATACATTTAATTAACATAACTACCTACAACATCCACTCGAAAAACTAACTACGAATAATAAACTCTTAACCCATATTCAATGGTTGTACACAGTAAACCTTAGCCTCATTACACCAACACACAAACATTGAATATTAACTAAAGGTCAAGAAAAAAAACATAAACCATCTATAAGAAACATAGTAAAATAAATGTATATATATATATATATATATATATATATATATATATATATATATATATATAATCTAAACATAGTAGATCCTAAACGGTAAATTCAATGGCTAAGAAGGCCGATGACACACAAAAAAATATAAAAAAAATATCTATAGCAACAACAAAATAAAAATATACATGGGGCTATTAAATGGTCATATCTACAAAAAAAAAGTTCAAATTAAAAAACAAACAATATACTCACACACGCGCACACGTGCGCGCGCGTGCGCACACACACACACACGTGCGCGCGTGCGCGCACACACACACACACACACACACACACACACACACACATATATATATATATATATATATATAAATATATATATATATATATATATATATATATATATATATATATATATATATATATATATATATATATATATATAAAGTCAATGACAAGGTTGATACCGCAACCTCCTTGGAATGCAACACGAAATTACACATGAATCTTTGCAAGTGAAGTAGAGCAATGCAAAGGATTATATATGAAAGTTCTTTGCAAACACAAATGAAAAGAAGAAACCCTAGGTACAAAAATGAGTTTATATATGATTCATAAACTCAATAAATAATAAAAAAACTTGCATATATGTAATAAATTCATAAATATTTTTTACGAATATTTGCAATATTACAACGTTCAGTCTAACTAGAGGTTCACACATATGTTGATGTGAATTTGTGAAGTATATGCAAATAAGTAGAATATTTGAGATTTTAGTGGTTTCAGTCTAATCGAAGGTTCACACAATATTTATGCAAATTTATGAAATATATGTGAATAAATAGGATATATTTATGATTTTAGCGGTTTCAGTTTTACCGAATGTTTGCAAATAAATTTATGCGAGTTTGTGAAGTCCACAAAAGAAAACATGCGATTTTGGATTTAAGTGGGAGTTTGCACTAGCCGACAAGCGATACAATTTTATCGCAATAACCCATCAATTCACAATTGCGAAAGGTAAAAGGGTCCTAGTGAGGTTGAGTACTTTTTATTTTGGACATTGAAAGAATAATGAAAATTGTAGGTTTTTTAAAAAATGTGTCAAGTTAGTTATATAGTACGATCATTTTTTGAATTATCTACTTGACAAACCTTTTTTTTAAATCTAGGAGTTATAAAGTTTGTATCCATATTCAAATCCACATAATCGGATGGATTCTGACTTAATATATAGATTTAGAATATATCTAAATTTTGTATTTGAATTCGGGTCAAACATTACCCTGCCAATATTGCATCCAATTGCAGCACTCCTCGAGTGCTCGCTTCAGCAGCTCAATCGGCTAGCTCAACCAAGAGAAGGGAGTGCCGGTGTGTAGTCGAACCAGAGCGTGTCCTAAAGGGCAAGCTCAATCTGGATTTCACAAGAAGAACGGGAGATGGAGGGAATTTAGGGAAAGAAGAAGGAAGAAGATGAGGGGAGAAGAAGAGACCTGAGACAATGGCAGACTCATAATTTCATTTCATGCCAAATTTTTGAGCCACTTAGGACTTTTATGGTTCTTTTACATGGATCGTGGGTTTGGATCCTATACAGCTCCTATCTGAACCCCAAAACACATTATTACAATCAAGACAAACCACAAACAAACCTGTTATTTTCCACCTTGACCTAGCCCAATCTGAGACATGACGTCCCTTACAGTTGCAATAATCCCTAAACTAACCCAACTCCACTAGGGATGGAAGTGGACCAGGGAATGGACTTGCGCTTTCACCCGCCCTGTCGTGTCCTTCATCCCCCTTAGTAAAATAACTAAAAAGCCTTTAAGGATGGCAGTGGACTGGGGAGAAACGGGCCCCCGCCCCGTCTTGCCTCATTTGGACTGGGGATGGAGATTAAAATCAAAACCCGTGCGAGGATGGAGGGTGAAATTTTGAGACGGGGCGGGGGTGGAGACCTTATCCCTGCCCCTGCCCCGGTCCACTACCATCTCTAAACTCAACCTAACCCAAACCCCTCGAGCGTCTTCCCTTTCCCATTTATTGAAGTAACAAACATTGTAAAATAAGAGGGAAAACCAAACGAGGGCTCAAGGCCTGTAGGGCGGAAGCACATCCCGTTCACCAAGTGGTCGGTCCCAAACAAGCTCAATATATTTTGAAATGAGCTTTGGGATGGACCCGACCCTGTTCTGCTCATGGTATGGTAGGACTGAGTTTGATCCATGCCCTGCGACTCAAAGTTAATTAGGCCGGTCAACTTCGGGTCGTATCATCACCTGTGAGTTTTGAACTCGTGACATCCCATCAACCTGCTGGTAACATTCACAAGTCACCCTTATCACGGAGTCGTTGGGAGCAAAAACATGTTTAGCACATGGCTGGGTTAATATGGGACTTCATTTGATATAAATTTCAGAAGTCTAAGAGATCGAATGATGCACCAACGGGTCCCCTTGTCTGGAGTTAGTGCACGTTACCTTGTGTTGGGACGTTGCAACTTCGAATTTCAGTTGTATAACTGGTAGGGGTCTGCCTAACCCCAGCTTTCTCTGTCTAAAAAAAAACATTTGTGACAAACGCAAAAAAAAAAGATTTCTCACCAAAACCTTCCCTAGTGAAACCAGACTTGGCCCTGATTTTCAGATATGGTATCAGGTCGGGACCTGAGTCTATTCAGACCCATCATAAGAGCAAGCATACCCGGACCCAATAAGAACTACATAAACCAGACTCGTACCATACCCGGTAAAACAATAATTTTTTTGTCATTTTTACATTAAAAAAATTGTGGGTCTTATGAGGAACTCACATCGGGCCCGGGTCTGATATAAAATTTAAGAAACTATACCCGGGTCCATGTATTAATCGGAGCTTCGGGTCTGGATCTGGGTCTTAATTGAGTCTTCTTATTTATCACCATACCCAGACCTTATAGGGTTTGGTTCGGGTCAGGTCCTGTAAACCCGACCGTTGACACCCTAGGCAAACCTTATGTTGCGGCTCTTACCTCTTTTTTTTTTTTTTCAACATCTACTCCTAGGGTGAGCAGTTCACATCCCAACTAAGGCACTGTTTGGAAAGTGGCAGCTGAGATGGGAGTTCATGCATTTGGGAGATGAAGTGAGACTGTCTCCCCCCTTTATATTTGTACTACAGACCGCATTTGGGACTACCAGTTTTCAAACATAGCCTAAATGATAATGAGACCAAATCAGTCCCATTTACCCCAGGCTTTCATTGATGCAAGTTGTTTTTTAATCAAATCGAGCTCCACTGATGTGATCTACATCATTCATTTAGGGATGATTGACATTTAAATCGTTGAGTTCTAACTTGTGTGCAGGATTTATTGATAATTAAAAAATCAACATTAGACAAAACACAAAATTTTGTGATTTAAAAATTATATATTTTTTCATTGAAAAAATATGATCAAAGGGACGATTATTACTAAATCAACCATGATGAATCATCTATTAAGTTAGATTTGATCAAAACAACCTGAATCATAAGATTAAGAGGGTATGAAGATGGGGGATGAGTGGAACCGAACTGGATAATGAGATGTCCTTTACATCACATCACCTCTGGTTAACACTTGGCACCATAGTTTGAAAACTCGCCAGATCAACCTGGTGGCTCGGTTGACTTGGCCTGGATCATCCAAGTACTGGGTCAAAAACCAGTACAACACGCCTATGTATAAAATTCATCTGATTCATGAGTTGATTAGGCCGAGTCATGCATATATAAACATATATGATATATTTTTATATATAATTATATATATTATATGAATATAATATAAATATTATATACTAAAATATTAAAAAAGATCATATAATGCATATTATATATAATATATTGATAACATACTATAAAATATACATGGCATATATAAACTTAACATGACCCAGCCGAGTTACGAGTCATTCAAGGACGAGCCAAAGGGGTTTTAAAACCATGCTTGGCACATAGAAAAGGGCATTTCCAAACATTCCACGGCCCTTCCCTCTCAAACCCGAAGAACTGAATAAAGCAAGGTATCTAATCCAAGTTCTTGCCTTCAGGACCAGGCATAGAATTTTTAAAGACATGGACAACGAACTTTCTTTGTTCACTGTGAGCAATTCTTTGGGTCTCCAACAATCTTAAATTTACCTGTTGATTTGGTTCAGCAGTGCATGGCTGAAAGCAAGGAACCGAGAGAACCAGAATGGACCTAGGCTTCGAGGCAGGTGGTCTAAGATCAAATCCCATGAGCGTCACCACCTGCACAAGCCTAAGCGTGGTGACCACCTGGGAGCAGGGGTAAGATCTCAGAGTTTTACGCTGCCAAGACAGTCTATGATCCTGGGGTGGTTCCTCCAAGTAAAAATGAAAAAAATTAAGCTTTAGTCCCATCTGTATACGTTTCCCACCATAAATAAAAATGAGCACCTCCTGAAGACATACTTCACTGCAAAGCAGTACATAATTTTGAGTATATTGAAAATGAATGGCTGCTGTACATTGAATCATGTGTGGTGAAACTGATGTGTACAATGTTCAGGAGCTTATAGTTTAGTTGCAATTACAACACCAGTAATAACAACGAAGCACACGCCAATACAGCTACCAAGTATGGAGCAGTCCAACTCCGTGCGCGCATTTCCTGGAGAAAATATATCAATAAAGTAGCACCGCATAAAGGAAGAAGAAAAACAAGCAGCAGAAGAAGAGCCACAAACCACGATCATGTAACTTAATAAGACAACGAGAAATCTACGAAAAAGAATTGCCAAACAATTAATGCACTTTAGTTTACATGATGGATCCCATGGTTCTCATGTGCCATCTTAACCCCACAATATCAGGCCTTCATTTTGCTTAAAGCGTGCATGCCTCTCTCTCATATTTTTCCTTTTGGATGCACAGAATGACAGGATCATTGTAGGTGTACCTAAGAAAACATGTTATTGGTACCCGGCAAAATCAATGGGAGAGAAAACATGTGTTTAACAGGAAAAGCATAGCAGAAGCAGATGAGGGAAGAAGATGAGTGCTGATGGTAGAGGCTCATGCGAGAGAGTTTTCCTCCTTTATAGAAACTTGGAAACTACTGTCATCCCCAACATGGGAAGAATTCAAAAACAAAGTATATCTCTGTACCGTCGATAAAATTACGTAGCTATATACTGACTGATAGCTAGTCCAGAGAAGAATAGGATAAGTTTTGGTGACAGAATAATAGGATTGTTTTAGGTCTACCTAAAAAATACACATTTTGGTACTGACAAAATCAAGGGAGAGAGAAATATGCATAAACAGAAAAAGAATAAAAGCAGCAGTAACACGAGGAGTAACAGATGGCAGAGGGGCCTGAGAACCCAACAGAGAGGCTTCATTATCAATACTCACAAACTACTATTGTCCCCAACATGGAAAGAATATAGAACCAAAGTACCCAGCTGTCTCATTGATAAATTCACAGCTATATACAGACTGATTGCAGGCCTAGAAAAGAATAAGTTTGGGCGACACATCAGATGTGGCCAAGTTTGTCAATATCAATATTGCTACTAGTGTAGAAGCATTTTTAAACATTTCTACGAGTAATAGAGGCATTCCACTCAAGGCAGGAAAGATGAATGTAGCTGATTGAAGTTGTAAGGAAGCACATACCTTTAAAGACAGTAAAGATGAAGATGCAGATGAAGGCTTCAACCCAGTAAATCCAATATCATAGGCGATGCTACCATCAGGTTTGAACAGGCCGAAGTTCCTCTCAGAGGTTGGACCAGGCTTTAGATTCTCATTAAATAGAGCAAAAACATATGCCTTCACTGGCCTCTTTGGCCGGAATGGGGTCCCCTTCTTTTTGGCTAGCCGCTTCTTCAGGTTGAGGTTATATGCCCTTGCATTCTCAACTGTAGCACCAGCTTCATCAGAATCCCCATTCGAAGCCCAACCGGTCTCCGAAAGCAGGACTTCCATATCCCCATAACCGGCAGCTTCCAAAGCAGCATAAGCAGAATCAATCTGGGCATCAAACATGTTATCATAGTGCAGATTTGTCTTTCCATCATAGACCCCAGCATTTGGCTTGAATAATGCGTAATTAATATCGATATGCTCAGGGTCAGATTTGTAGGCAAGAAAAGGATAGGCATTGATGAAGAAAGGAGCCCCTGTCTTTGAGAAAAAATCCAAGAGGGGCTTCATATATTGAACAAGGTCCTCTTTGAAGGTGCAGGATGAAGGAGGAAAGGATGAGGCGAAGACCCCCTGAGAGTTCGGCGTCGAAACCTGAATCGTGCCGGTTAGCTGAAGCCTATCGATCGCATTGTACACGTTCCTGATCGCAGGAAGCAGAACCTCTGCAAGTTCCTGATCGCTTCCACCCAACACCTCATTTCCCACCGCGATTCCTACGATATGCGTATCAGGCAGGAACGGCTGCACATTTTGTTTTATCCAGCTCATGGCACTGTCTTCATTCACACTCATTTCTTTCAAATACTCGTTACCCAGTCCAACAACAATCTCAAGCCCGGACTTGCTGAATGCCTTGAGAACTTCATTATTTGCGTCATAGATCCTCACGTTCTTTATCTTTGCGGCCTTCAGAAGGGTCACTACACTCTCAGGGGCAGGTAAGTTATCAGCTATCCTACCATAGTTTACCCCATAGGTCCCAGTAAATGCGCTCACCTTCACAGTACCTGTTAGACGTCAGTGGTAAAAAAAAAACCTTGTTACAACTTGGAAGTACATTATGTGTTGTATTGGTGCAAACCATTCACCAGTTATCTGTACAAAGAAAAGAAGTCTCCGGGTTTCTCTGATTATCAAACACAAGGATTTTGCATTCAATTGATCACAGTCCAGAAATGCAAAACGAGGAGGAGATCGAGCAGACAAATTCAAAAAGCATCTTTGGAACTTGACATAAAAAAACGAATGTATAAATAAAACAGATATTGACCATGAAGAGAAAGTCAGAAAAAGAAAAGAAAAAAGAGTTCCGATTTTACATCAAATCAAATCAATCAGAGCCGCACCCACCTGAAGAGAAAGCAAGGAGGAGGAGGAAGGAAAGGAAAACGAACTCCATCGTCGGGTGGGAGGAGTCGAAGATGCAAGGCGTGGAAATCTTAAAGGGGGATGATACCAATCGTACTCGTACCGGCGATGAGAATGATTATGGTGGTGGTGATGATAAGCGGCCGTCTTCGCCAACACTCCATGTTTCTTCCTCAACCATGCCATGGACAGATTCCCTCCTGGGGGTGTCTTTTCCCTCCCTCTCCTTCTCACGTCTCACCCACCACAAAGCAAAAGACAAACAAAGGAAGGAAGTAAAGCTACTGCTCGGAATCTATTCGTCACCGTCCGGAAAGCTACCTCATTCCCCACAGCAACTTTTCCGGGAAACGCTTATATTCCGCAGATCGGATTTGCCTTCCCGGAAAGGCCACCCCGTTCTTTTGCTTCTTCTCACCACTTCCTCTTTTACCACTTTCTTTTTTTTTCCAACAGTTTACTAAACATAACCTTTCGAAAGAAAGCTTAGCTGCACAACTTGAAACTCTATGCAAGAGTATTTTCAAAGGACCAAGCGAATAGCTTAATTAGCGGATGTTGAGAAGCCGGTTCTTGAAGACCAAGAAGATTTGGTGATGTATGTTCTAAATGGATTACCAGGTGAATATACATCTTTCAAAATCTCAATGGAAACCAGATGAAAACTTTGGATGAGTTGTATGGTCTGCTACTCGTTCAAGAGTTACGTGTGACAAGCAATGAACTCTGACAGACATTATGGTCACTCGACAACCTAATAGAGGCGGTGATTCCTTTAATTGTGGTAGGGTTAGAGGTGCCCAGTTTTAATCAGTATAGAGGTCGTGGAGGTCACTCTCAGCTAGTGTGTCAACAAAAAGCCAAGTCAAGCTTTCAAGAACTGTAACTACTGTCAGTCGTCAAATTTTGTTCAATCTGGAGATAATGTAGCTCATCAGCCAGTGGGTGATAACAATTGGTATTCGGATTGGGGTGCCACTCATCACGTTACAAGCTATTTAAATTTTAAATAAGTTGTCTATTCATGTTGTTACAAGCCATAACGAAAAATGATCATAACGTATGGATAATTTGATGCATTTTTTTTAAATCTCTTCAAACCTTTTTATTATCTTTTTGTCCAAAATAGTAAGTCTTTTTTACTTTTTTGCATTCCCCGAACTGACAAAGTTTGTACAATATATCACACTTTTCTTCGTATGCCTTAAATTGAGGTTCACACGTTTTTTTGACATAAAATTATATACAAACATTATGTTAAACTTGAACAAAAATGAGGAAGTTCTCATATATTTTATTAAGACTTAGAGAAAGTCTGGATAAAATATGTGAGGACTTTCTCAAGTCTGCATAAAATATATAAAGACTTAGGAAAGTTTGCACAAAATTTATGAGAATTTCTTCATTTTGTTCAAGTTTAACAGAAAGATCACATATAATTTTATGTGAACTTCATAAAGTTCACAAAAAATGTGTGAACTTCATTTTAAGTGAACGTATGCAGTACCCAAAAAGCAGAGTGATATATCCCATGAACTTAATCAGTTTTGCGCTTGCGAAGGGTAAAAGAGATATTTCAATGTTGGTTATTTATGATTTTAAACATGAAGAAAATATCATAAATTGTAAATTTTTTAGAAAAATAGATCATTTTTACCATACAATACGATCATTTTTTGTTTAAATAACATGTCGAATATCTGGGTCAAAGAGTAAAAATTGGTGATGGCTTAGGTTTAGATATACACATATTGGTTCTTCTTTTCTTGTTAAAAAATTTGTTTTAAAATATATTTTACATGTGCTTCATATCGCATGCAATCTTCTCTCAATTCAGAAATTTGCAGGAGATAACACACACTGCATATTTTGAGTTCTATCCTAGTGCTTGTATTGTTAAGGATCAGGTGTCGGGGAACATATTTCTTGAACTTTACAAAAGACAATATTTGGCGGGTGAAAAAGTTTCGATAGATTAGTGGCATCATCATTTGGGACATCCTTCTCTTTGTACTGTTCAACATGTGATAGATAGGTTTGAGTTGTCTTTTGATAAAGTTTTGAAAAAAAGTATTTGTAAATCTTGTTAGAAAGTTAAAAGTCATGGTTTGCCTTTCGAATAGTCATCTCAAATAATTCGTAAACCTCTTGACATAGTTTAATCTGATATTTGAGGACCAACCTTAATAGTTAGTGATAATGGATATCGTTATTATATGATTTTTGTTGACGACTTTTTCAAATATGTACTTCTTTATTTGCTTAAATTTAATTTTGAAGGGTTGATTGTTTTTCAAAGCTTTAAGAAGCTTGTGAAAATATTATGAGCAAGAAAATAAAGTTCTTATTGGGAAAGAGAATATATTGGGAAATAGAATATCAATCTCTAATGTTTTGCATGATACCCCTCGCAAAAGAATGGTAGCGCGGAGCATAGACATGGTCATATAGTGGATACGGGGCTGCCCTTAATGGTGCATACCAATATCCCATCAAGATTTTGGCCCTATAATTTCAACACTTGTGTTTATCTCATAAACAAAGCACCCACTAAAGTTTTAAAGTTCAAGTCTCCGGTTAAATTTTGAAGGTTTGATTGTTTCCCATGTCTTCGTGAGATGGATACTTAACTGAAGAAGTTTATATTCTGCAACCTCTTGGTATTCTAATATTTTTCTATGTTTGCAAGCTTCAAAGGTCTTTGCATGACTTAAAACAAGCTCTTAGGGCATGGTTTTTTCGTTTAAGCATGTATTTACTTCAATTGAGTTTATTGGAGCTAAGACTGACACCTCTCTTTTTGTTTTCAAGAATGACATTTTTACTATGTATATTTTGATATATGTGGATGCTATTATTATAAAAAAAAAATCTGATGAGTCTATTCAACAATTCATTATAAATTAGGAAAAGAATTTGCCTTGAATGATTTAGGGTCATTGCATTATTTTCTTGGCATTAAAGTATCTCATAGTAATACCACCATAACCTTATCTCAGAAGAAATACATATATGAGCCATTCAAAAAGTTTCTTTACAAAGGGCAAAACCTGTGTCTACGTTTATGGCCTTACCACCAACTCTTTATGCTTTAGATGGACCAAGGTTTAAGGATCCCACCTTGTACTAGAGTGTTGTATGTGAGCTCCAATATGTCACTATAACTAGGGGTGGCAAAACTTGACACGACCCGCCAACCCGCCTCTTAGGCGGGTTCGGGTTGGGCTTAAACTAACCTGTTTAATAAACGGGTCGACCCGCCTAACCCATTTATTAAACGGGTCAGGTTCGTGTTAGGGGTATGCCAACCCGCCAACCCGGCTGACCCATTTAATAAACGGGTTAAACAGGTGGGTCAACCCGCCAATCCGACCTGCCAACACGACCCGCCCGCTAATCCGCCAACCCGTTTACTCGACCCAACCCATTTATTAAACGGGTTGGCGGGTCGTGTCGGGTTACCCGTTTAATAAATGGGTCAGATTCGTGTTTGCCACAGCCAACCCGTTTAATAAACGGGTCAGGTTTGGGTTGAGGTATGTTGACCCGCCAACCCGACCCGATTGCCATCCGGCTTTAACTATAACCAGACCCTATGTTGCTTTTGCTGTGTTAATTTATGCTTGAACTCACATAGAACCATTAGACAATAGTGAAACATATTTTGAGATATTTAAAAGAAATTTTGTATTATGGGTTGGAGATCAAGTCTTCTGAAAGTTAGCTTTTGTCATCTTATTATGGCTGCTGAGTTAACCATAGGTCTACTAGTAGTTATGCTATAAAACCCACCCTAAACGAATGGGAAAGACGATTCCTCAACTATCTCCCCCACCTATCGTGGGAAGGGTGTGATGATAAACCTCGCCACCCATGATCGTTGGGTGGGAGGGTGAGGCTTATCCTCACCCGTCATGAGAGAGAGAGCCCTCACGATGAGTTTTTCTACCTATAAGATGAGAGAATCGTGAGAGAGAATTGCAGAGAGTGGGAGAGAGAAATACCTTAAGAGTGATAGAGAGGGAGGAAGGCAATCGCCTAAACACATCATCGGGAAGAGCCACCATAGATAAGTATGTCATTTTCCCCTAGTTGTTTCTTTTTTTGAAAGGTCGACAACCATAGCTACCGATGTATTGAAGAAAAGTGTGAATCCTAATGTCATTCTGATATTAAGAGTGAGATCCGTCATGATTATTTTATGATATCACTCTTGAGAGAACGAGTGAAACATGAGCTTGAGAGTAAGGTTCAAAGTAATGAATTTAAAATATGACTTAGGGTTATATTTACGTAGTATTTGAGACTCTAAACAACCATGGATGGTTGAAAGTTATTATGGTTAGGATGTGGCATAAACCATGTCGAGTTTGAGTTTGACCTCTTGGCTAGCTACCGGTGGGGTTCTCCTAGTTGTTTCACTGCAATGCCTGGTGATCCAGAGATCACTAAGAGTGTATAGTTTATAGTCTGACCAACATTGTAGAACTGATGTGTTCTACGCGGGTTGCTACACCCATAGACGGCTATGACCGGCATAACCGACCTAGTGTTATAGTTTGGTGTGAGTGAGTGTTTGATTGAGAGTGTTAAGGAAAAAAATTAAAACATGCAAACCTTGTGTGGTGTGTCAAAAACTAAACTCAGACTAGGGTCTTAGAGTCCACTACAGTTGTAAGTTAAAGTCATTATTTATTTATAAATATTCTTTAATAAGTTGTAGATTCACTCCTTGTATAATTACAACTATAAGTTCCAGGCACACTAGCGCAAGTAAGACATAATCGACTACTCTGACTTTGCAGTAGAGTACTTGTTAGTTTACTTTCTTTTCATTGAATACTTATGTAATCATTATTTCTGCATGTTATGAATGATGAACTTTGTGAAAGAAATTGAGTTATTAGAAAAAAAATAGCCATGTTTTGTCTGTGTGAACTCTATATGCTTTTTCTCTGGAAAGTAATACCAATCGAACTTAGACTCTCGAGGCCCCAGATCGAAGTGTTACACACCTTCACCAACAAGTGTTTAAGCAAACCAAAATGTTCGAATTTTGGATAAAAAAAATACACTGGGGAGTCTGTTTGGTTCGGATAAAGAATAGCCAAAATTTGCTAAATCACCGTCCCGTATCTGAACCATTTGTAACCATATTATTTATGGCATAAAAATCTCTTTTGTTCTAAGCTTCTGCGTATAGAATCAATACAAAATATAGAGAACTTCATATTTTAAATGTTATTGAACAACCTCCAAATAATTAAGTTGAATTGAGTTACTGGTTTTGCAAGCTTAAAGATCAAAATTTCAAAACTTTGAAAAACGTAAATATGCCAATGTCAAACGATCACTATTTATGTCAATCAAAATATTGTCGACTCTAAAATTATCACAACACTCTGTGAGTATTAGTTGTGTTAGGAGTGTTTAAAAGAAATCCAGATTGACAAGTGTGTTTCCTATTAAACAAGATTTTTAATAGCTAGTCATTGGAGAATGACATAGAATATCTTTGGCTATACCACTGATCTATTTTACCATAAGAATTGAATACAGAAAGTAAATATCAACAACAAGCTAGTGGTGTTCAGTCTCCAAAATGTATGAGACATGACATGTCATAGACGCAAGTGTCATGTTTTATCTTTTGTAAGTTTAATCATAAATTACACTCACAGAACATAGACTTATAGACATGATTTTTTAGGTATAATTTACTCTCACCTCTCTCTCTCTCTCTCTCTCTCTCTCTCTCTCTCTCTCTCTCTCTCACAGGGTGGGGCGTGCATGCTTTGCACTTATATTTCTTCGATTTTCTTGGTTTGTAGTTGTGGAAGGAGAAACACATGAGTGACTTTCTTGGTATGACCTGCAGCTTCATGGATTAATTTGTTGGATCCTGGTACAAATCTAGTGTGGCCAATGGGTCTCACATGGAATCCAATGACCCACTTGAGTAGTGAGCCACTGAGATATGAACCACTAGGATAGTGGTGGGCCCACTTCACATTGGATTCCCAACATGTTTGAGAATCCAATGAGTCAGTTATGGCTGGGTAACGGCTACCTAGGGGAGGATAAATACCCCAGCCCTTGCTTCTGCAGAAAAAACATAGAACTCTCGATTATTTCAGCGAGAAACCCCGCTGAAGCAGGCTGTTAATTTATTCCTTATTTCTTTCTCTTCTATCTTTCACTGTGCACACCTCGATCCTAATTTCTATAGTGGTAACAAAGCCAAGTTCTGGTGTGCGTAATTGTGCCAAACAGATGTCAGTTTTTTCGGCTGAAAAACCCAGAGACCATCAGGCATAACAGATGATGCTCCACAAGGAATCAATGGTAGAGGAGAAACAGGGCAGTCAAAGAGGCTGCAATGAAGAAGAGTGATAATGCATGAAAATGCATTCATTATTATTATCAAATTCATGCATTTATATATCTTTTACTATGTTGATGCCCATATTTATGGTGTTTCAGGTGTCATGGAGCTATGATTCGAATTTTGTTCAATTCAAAGTTAAAATGATAAAGCTATGGCCATTTTATGGTTTTGGAGCAAATTTCAGAAAAGAACTGATTCTAGATCCAATCCAAGTGACATCTGATGGATCTTGAATAGGATCCACATGTGATTTGCAGTCCAATTGACTCAAATCCACAGTGGATAATTAATAAAATTTCAAAACCCCCATCCTAATTGGCACCACCTTCTTTCTATAATTTATAATAGGCTTAGGTAGTCTTTTGAAATAGTTTTTAATTTTCAAACTCTTTTTGTAATTTTTGGTTTAACCTAAAAATTAGTATAAAAACTAATAAGAGGGGGGCGTGAAACTAGTTTTTGCCCTCTCTCTACAATATGCCACCCTCTTCCTTAATCCCCTCTTCCTTCTTTACGCAAATCCCCAAATTCCCCTTCTCTTTCTTCTTCTAATGTCAACTTCTTCTTCTTCTTCTTTTTCTTTTCTTCTATTTTCTTTTCTTCTCTGCAGGATTAGCGTGAGATCCATTCTGGGAGGTTGCTGCATGCTCCATGAGGTAGGAACTCACTCTCTTCTCAACCAAGTTCATCGGGAGACACCGGATCGGTTGTTCAGTACTTCCTTTTTCCCCCTTACTACCATAGATCTAGTTTTTTATTATTATTATTATTATTTTCGTTCTTTTGATTATACATCAGGTTTAAGTTAATTAGATTTATTTGATATGCACTTGGTCTGTATTTTCTATATTTATTTTTATTGAGAAAATAATAAAAAGATAGATTGACGGCTTGAATCGGCCATCGTCCAATTCAAGTCGTCGATTGGAACTAGCATAGCATTTTCTTTTAGTTTCTATATTTATTTTTCTATTTTGTTATTTTGTTATTTGCTCTAATTATTTAGGATATTATTATTTTTTTAATTTTATGTTCATCTGATTAGATATAATTTATTTTTTTTTGAGAAATAGTTAATTAGAATAGTGGGCGAGTTTGTGTAAAATTAGTAGCTCTTGATTTTTGAGTTTTTATTTTATTTTATTTTTTTCTTATTTTGTTGTGTGCGTATCTAAAGTTTTTGAACTCATTTTTTGAATCCGTAAACTGGGTTCGGTTTTTAGATGAATCTATTTTGAATATGGAATTTTTTTTCAAATTCTTAACTCATTTAAGGGAGAGTTGCATTGTTTTCCTGCAGTCTGTCCAAAAACATACAATCTACAAATTTATGCAAATTTTCTATTTAGCGTAGTTGTTTTCTGTGGAATTTTTCAATTCCATAAATTGCGTTGGATTTCTGAACATGTCAGAAACAAATCTGGAAATTTTTATAAGAATTCAATGCAATTTATCTATCTGTCCCTCTGATTTATAAGAATCTGTTCAGACAAGAAATTCTCAAAATCGCATAGGATGAAATCATCAATTTTGCAGTAGTTATGTTTTGTTTAGTGAATTTCTTTTGTGGTGTAGTGTCCTAGAATAGAGGACACTCTGTTCTAGTGCAGAAACCTACAAAATTTTGTTAGTTTCTGTGTTTAGAGTTTTATTCTTTTATTTGATTTTAATGCTCTCATTTTGGCATTTTTGACTAACATAGTGGTGTGTAGTCATCGTGTAGTTTGCTTGTTTGTGTTTGTGCAGGTGGCTGTTGTGGGCTAGGTGGTTGGTGTTTAGGTGGACACACTAAGATATCAACACCCGCATATACGGATCATGGTTCATGAGTAGAGGCATCTTTGTCTTCTTTTTCTTCTCTTTTTATTTTATTTTTAGTTAAAGTAGGGCTTTAAGGCACATTTAATCAGGTTGTATTAATTTCTCTTTTACTCGATATTTTGTAATAGGGTTTATACGCTTGTTTGCTGCACTTTAATTTTATTTTTAAGGCAATAAATGTGTTAAAATTGTTTGAAATACTTATATTTCACCCCGTTCCCTGAGTTCAAGCCAGATCTCACCCTTAGTGTGAAACAATCTTTTTATTATTTGGTGTTCAGTTTACACAAATGTTTTTATTGAAAATATCTTTTATAAAACTTACACTAGGGAGCCTGACATCATTTTTTTTTTCTTCTTCCCTGCCGGAGGAGGTTCTCACTACCGGTGTGAGCTGCATAGTTCGACAGAGCCACCAGAGGGGTGGGTCTATATAAAAAAAAGGAAAATTGCGAGCATGGTGCAGAGAGAGAAGAGACATAGTTGAAGGGGCTTGGCCTTTGCGCCAACAATTGCGGCTTCCCCGTCAAACCCGCCACCAACAACCTTGGCTAGAAATGCTTTGACACCACCGGTATCCCAATCTCTTATCCGCCGGTCTTCTCTAACTCCTGTCGCGAGTCCCCGAGCCCCTCCACCAGCTGGAGCACCCGTCGTGAGGAAGGTTGAGTTCATGGTTTCCGCCGACCCGAGTTCATGCTTCGTCGCCTCGACAAACAACATCGTTCTTTCAGGCCTCCTTAGAGTCCTCTCGATGGACTTCAGTAGCGATGTGATCATGATCGCAACAGTTGTGTCCTGCCTGGTGGGGATCGCAATAATGAGAAGCTCTCATGAGTGGATCGTCTTGCTCGGTGCGGTTACGACCGTCAGAAAGGTCCTCCTCCGGCCGGATTCCAGCGGAGACGCGGTGAAGAAGGCGATGTTGGAACTCGTCTCATTGTGCATCGAGGGAAGGACGATGATCTGTGAGTCACGGGATTGCATTGCGGTGATTGTTGTGAGGCTGCAAAATGGGAGCAATGCGCCAACAAAATTTTTGCAAGTGATGCAGAGTAACTACTTGCTGGACGTCTGATGGATGGTGAGAGACTTCCTCAAAACGATAGCAAGATGATGCATATAATACCCTTTTAAATCTCTAGAGATTTTCCCCCTTTCGTCAAGAGTTTTTGCGGAGATGCCGCAAGAGGCGAGGGAGAGGGAGTTGTAGGGGCGGCCTGAGACAGGTCGTAGATGGCTTTTTTGAAGGCCGAAAGAGGCTGCAATGAGGATGGCATAGGAGAAGGGGAGGAAGTCAAGTGAAAACTGCAGCTAGCGATCGTCGTTGACATCGTAGACATGGAGGAAAGAGTCCGACGAGGCACGTCAGGACTTCCAAAAGTGCCAGGGGTGGACAATGAACCAGTTGAGGGTGGTTCGAAGGGTGACCCGCTAGAGGAAGAAGGAGCACTTTAGGGCCTCTCGAACACCTTGCACACAGCACGACAGACAGAGATCTCACATAGGAAAAGATGGTGGAGACCACCCCCTTTCATGGGGTGGTTGCGTCAGTCGAGCGATTGCCAGAATTCACAGCAAAGGCAGCGGTGAGGGCAACGACCATCATCTCATTCCCTTTTTTCGTTTCCCCTTCTCGTAAAAAAGGGAATCCCTAATCGGGCTCCGTTTTACAGGTGAAGGTGAATTTTTTTTAGGGTTTTGAAAAGGCAGAAGTTGTTGCCCCTCTTCTCTTTCGTAAAAAGGGGAAACCCTAATCGATCTCCTTTTTACAGAGGGTTATTTTTTCTTGAGCAATTTTGTGGATCTGCCCCTCATCTTTCTAATTTATTCTGCCTTTGACCCTCTATTTTACAAAACAAATGCCTTTGGTTCTGGGTAATTCCAGAAACAGGATGTTCTCTGTATATTATCTGAGATAGGGTTGTTGTGTTCAGTTTTTTCAGAACAACCCTAGCTTTTATAAAATTATAGTAAACCACCTGCATTTTCTATTTTAACTAAGAAAGTTTCAAAATTTTATTTTAATATTCTTAATTGTTGTTGTTACCTAGAAATGTTTCTGACTTTTCTGATTTTTGCAAAAAAGTGATTCCGGTTAGCGGAATACCTTAGATAGGTTTGGATATGGATTTGGTCAAGCTGTTCAGGTAGCTTCTTATAAACTTGGTTGTATCCGGTAAAACTTTTTTGACCCAGTTATGATTTGCTTTATATCTCTACCTTGATATTTTTAGATAAAAAAATATTGTGTCTGTATATGTTTTTATATATGCACTAAAATTCTATTCATATTAATATCTGGATCCAGTATGGCTTGTATTGATCTAATTTTTATATAGTTCAAGTTTAATTGTAAGATCTATTAAATATAATATTTGAGTCAAGATTGGATTTGATCGGTATTAGATCAGATGTTTGGAACTAGTAAGGTGACATAGATCTAGTTTGATTCAGTAAAGCATATTAAATCTGGTTGAACATATACAGATCTGGATAAATCAAATTGATTGAGTATAGATCTAGTTGAATTAGTTTTGAATCCAAACAATGTTATTGGGTTTTGTTGAACTTGTATGGATATAGATTTGATCTAAGTTTGTGATTGGTCCACATAAATATAATTACCATATGGAATATGGATCTAGCTTTGATTCAAGATTTGTGAATGAATTCAGATGAGTGTTATGCTTGGATATAGGATATGAATCCATAATTGATCAAAAGACAAATTTTAAAAAATATATATACATATATATGTTGTTAAATATATTGTATGAATCTAGATTTGATCCAAGTTTTATGTTGAATCTGGATAGTATCAACCCAAATATTTAGACTAATAGTGACATATATTTTGTATGAGTTCGGATTTTGACATGGTTAGATCCCGATAAGTAGAATGCTGAATGTATAATATGAATCTATTTGCATTTGAAATATATAATCTTGGATATGAATTTGGATTATGGTTAAATCCTGTGTGATCTATGATTTTATTTAAGCTTGTATGGAGATCAATTTTAATATGGATCGTGTTGAACTTAATAGATAACATTTCAAGTCGAATTTGAATATGGACTCCTACAAATCCAATAAAATTGGATATATATATTTATGGACCCGATAAAATATTTGAACTTAAATGTTCAAACTTTTGGTTTGATTAAAGCCTTGAAATTGGCTTATCATATTTGACATATCCAAATGATAATGAGATAACTCTCATTGGATATAGATCTGATACATATTCAAATTGGGTTTGGATATGTGATTTATGATTTACTTCATGATGAAAAAATAACCTAGTTTGTGAATAACTTCATGATAGAGATATATCATGAAAGAGAAATCCAACTAGCGTATATAAAACCTCATAATGGCATGACTTAATGCAAATATTACTTAAATGCAATGCATTGAAAAAATGGGAGTTGAATTATAATTTTACACATGTATGTGAGCATATTTATTTATATATAATGATAAATAATCATTATAAATAATGCTCCCTATGGTATGCTTGTATGAATACATGAAAGTTTTTTTTTTATGTTTTTAAAGTTTGTGTATGAAATGCAACATGGTTGGTCACATATATGACTATTTTGATATGCTGATCTAAAATGATTAGGTGGTGACCAACATGTGATAGTACACATGGATAGTGGAAGTATAAACTATGGTAAAAGTTTGAAAAAATGAAAGTATTTGCTATGTTTGACAAATCATGGATTTATGAATTAATAAATTTTATAGTACTCTACTAGTATACATGTGGACATGATGATGTTCTATGGTATGGTCATGGAAGAGCCACAATAACCCCATGACTATGTGAGACCTACATAATATGGCATTCACTTTTTAGATCTATGGACTGCATGAATTAGTATGCAGTGAATTTCTGAAATAAACTGTTACACAAAATAAAGGTTATAATAAAATCTATGACATGATGAAAAAATAACCTAGTTTGTGAACAACCTCATGATAAGGATATATCATGAAAGAGAAATCCAACTAACGTATATACATAATACACTGGTTATTATACAATACGGGTGTTCGCCCCATATGACCAAGTGAAAGATGTTGAATCGTGGTACAAATCCAGTGTGGCCAATGAGTCTCACATAGAATCTAATGACCCACTTGAGTAGTGGGCCATTGAGATATGAACTACTAGGATAGTGGTGGGCTCACTTCACATTGGATTCTCAGTATGTTTAGGAATCCAATGAGTTAGTTATGGTTGAGTAATGGCCACATAGCGGAGAATAAATACCCAAGCCCTTGCCTTTGAAGAAAAAACATAAAGCTCTCGATTATTTCATCGAGAAACTTCCCTAAGCAGGTCATTAATCTATTCCTTATTTCCTTATCCTCTATCCTTCCCTGTTCCCACCACGATCCTAATTCCTACAGAATTTATACAACCACAATCCAAGTCAAGGATGGCCACATACAAATCCTTCTTTCAGGAGGGCTCATAAGTATGGATTGCAAAATTCTTGTCCATTTTAAAATTATTCTTAGTATCTGAAGGACTTCTCTCAATTCGTGTTGGTCCTTCAGTCTACTGTCTTGTCTATTATATTTGCTTCCTTTTTCATGTATAAAGTATATCAGGGGATTTGTTTTTCTTCAATAATATTCTTGTTTGTACATTCATTGCGTACTTGTAGCAGAAACAAACACATTAATTACCTGTAAATTGTGACATCCATTTTCAATGTTTATATGAAGAATTTTTCTCTCCCATTTTAATTTCAGAGGCAGGTTGCTGCATGTGATCTTGGCCTTGTGTAGCACATTAAGCCCATTGCCAAGTGCTGCAAATAATCATGATGTTGCTCCATGCTGAGCATCATGGATTTTTTACAGGAATGACAATAAAAGTTTTTTCCCAGCCTCATTATGAGAAGCCTTCTTGAAGAACCTTACAACTAAAAAAATATTGCTTGTTTTGTGAAACAGAATATGGTTTATCAACAATTGAAGACCCTGGACAACTCAGTTTCATGCATACGGTGACTCTATTAGGAACTTGCTTGACTCGACCAACACTTCCATTAATCTTAAGGTGCAACAACCTCTTTGATTTCTCTATAGTCCTGTTTATTTTGTTTGCCAATTGATGATTTGGAGCACTTCACTTTAGGCTTTGTTTGGGAGCTGATAGTTGGTGTAGGATTCATGGATTTGAGTTGCATTGGTTCGAACTCTTCAAATGGTGATCCTTGGAAAAAGGTTTTGAGGAGGCATTAAGGAGTTAATGAGGTAGTTACAACTTTTCTTTTTAAAGGCAAGCTGGGGTTAGGCAGACCCCTACCAGTTATACAACTATACCATTGAGTTTTGAACCTGCAACGTTCCAACACAAGGTGACGTGCGCTAGCTGCTTCTACCAGACAAGCGGAGCCCCACTTCATTGCATTTGCACCTAAAAGAAGAGTTGACAAATACCTGCTCTTAGAAGTTTGCCAATTCTAGGAATTGAATCCTTTCACTTTCCCAAATCTCCAACTCCCTCCAATGCCTAGCACCCAAACAGAGCCTTATTCACCCTCGAGTAGAACTTGAATCCATTATAAACTTGCAGCCTTTCTCTAGTGCTTTGGGGAACCATCTGGCAGGCTGGGTGATTGACCAATCCCATTCAACATACGCCCCCTACCACTCAGATGAATGTGGAGATCACTTGAGGGGGACAGGTGCCCCTGTGAGATTGATTGACGAACATCCTTGGTCACACATATCAAGTGCCTGTTCTTGCCTCAAATAGAAGGTGCATGAGTCTGGTCTAATGCACAAATAGAATGTTACAAATTGAAATTCAAATGCCTTGGCACAAACTAATTTTCATGGAAACTCTTGAAGACCGGAGCCTTGAACTATTAAGTTGTATTGGAGCTCAGTGTCGTATACAATGGTTGTTGAGAAAACTACCTTAGTGGGTATGGCAATTGAGCTTTAATCAAGCGCACTCGGCGCGTTAGACACACTATCTTTAAAGTGATAGTTTTTTCACTTATTATGGAGTATTTGTGAATACCACCGGCCTATGCGGATGAAACTGAGCAACTAGACACGTACTATCTTAAATATTCTCTTGAATATGTTAGGTAGATGTTAAGCTCAACTTAGACTTAGACCCTAGGCTCAACTTAAGCAGAGTCTTGGCTAAGTCAAGATTTAAACTCACTAGAGAGAAACATGAAGAGCACTAGGGAGAGTGAGGGAAAGAGCTCGTATGAGCCATGAAAAGAACTGGGGTATATATGAGCCTCAGCCCAACAACCAGTAATAAAGGAGAAAAATGACTAGCAATGAATGACTTTAATGGCCAAACAGTTAGTAGAAGAGAGGTTATGGTTTAGGGTAACTTAAAGGATGAAAATGGTGCATAATGAGTTAGAATGACCTTGCTATGGTCAAATTCATCAAAAATAGGGGCACAGTCAATGCTGAACAATCTAAAATTAAGATGGAGAATCGTGGAACATTGGACCATTAAATGGTCCATGCAGGAATGTTGGACTAGGTCAAGGGTGGCTCTAACGTTTTGGGTTGATTGGGTCTAGGACCAAAACAGTTGTAAAAAAATAAAAAAGTGGGTTGGTAAACAACTAAAGAGAGATGTAATTGGTCTTGAGAATAAAATTGTCTCAAGTACCAAAAAGAATGATCAAAATCTAAAAATGACCATGACGAAACCAAACCAAACTAAATCGGGTTGTACCAAACTGAACCAAAATTGAAACCCAAGTCCAAAGCCAAAGCTAAAATCTAAGGTGCAAAGTTCAATTTGACAAGCCTCCAATAAACCTTGCTAATAAATGCAACTCTTTACTATATAAACCTAAGCAAAAGTGCAGCCATGTTATGGGCAAAGTGGGTGGGCACGTGCCCACCCTGACCCAGAAAAATCCCCCAATGGGGTATCGGGTCAAGGTGGGCACCGCCCAGGCCTGACCCAATAGTCAGGGCGACATGGCACGATATGTGTGCCCATTGCCCCCTGACCTTACCTCTCGTTCTAACTCTCTAAGGCTCATCACTCTCTGTGTGTGCAGTGCACCTCCACCCCGATCCCACCTCGCCACCTCTTTGTTGCCTCAACGCCACCAAACCAAAGGAGACTGAGACGCCATTGCCTCTGTTGGTTTGCCCTTTGACTATTCTTTGTTTGCACAGGTCCCCTCTCTCTCTGAAACTCCAACGCTAGCCCGCACTACTCCTCTGACCCTTCGGCCACTCATTGGTGGCAGCCTCCAGTGCACACCACACAACATGCTCTCTCTCTCTCTCTCTCTCTCTCTCTCTCTCTCTCTCTCTCTCTCTCAGAGGGGTCAAGCCCTCAAGCGCGCTGCCTGTACGTCAAGCCATCTATAGTCTGACCGCCTCTCCAACATGACGACACACCAATTCATTCTTCTTCTTCTTTCCAATTCTTTTTTTCAAATTATTCCTTGAATGGGGTTCTTATTATAAGGGTTTGATTTTTTTTCCAATTAGAAGGGTATGATGTTTGCCAAATTTAGGTCTTTGATTTAGTTTATTTTTTAAATAGAATGACTATTTAATTAGAGTTTTAGGGTTTTTGTATTTTTTTTAATTATCATTAGGCATGTAATGAATACTTGGTTTTGATTAGAATATTAGGGGTTTTGTTTTTTTTAATTAGCATAAATCTATGAATTTTTAGGGTTTTTATATTTTTTTAATTAGCATTAGGCATGTAATGAATGCCTGGTTTTGATAAGAATATTAAGGGTTTTGTTTTTTTAATTAGCATAAATATATGAATTTTTAGGGTTTTTGTATTTTTTAATTAGCATTAGGCATGTAATGAATGTCTGGTTTTGATTAGAATATTAGGGGTTTTGTTTTTTTTAATTAGCATAAATCTATGAATTTTTTAAGATAGAGGGTATTGATTTGGATTTTTCAAGTGACATAAATGGTTAATTACAATTTTATTTTTTCAGTTATCATAATGTATGCTAATAGCATGAACATTTTGATTTTACAGGTTTTATTTGTTTTGTTTTTTTAAATTAGTATAATGTACGATGTTTGTTAGGGTTTAGGATTTTTATTTAGGTTATTTTTTAAATAAACATGAATGTTTAATTAAGGTTTTAAGGTTTTTGTCTATTTTTTAAATTAGCATGAGGCAAGTAATGGATGCTTGCTTTTGGTTAGACAAATAGATTTTTTTTTGTTTTTATTTAGCATAAATTTATGAAGTTTTTAAGGAATTAAGGTATTGATTTGGACTTTCCCAAATGACATAAATGTTTAATTAGGGGTTTAAGTTTTTATTATTATTTTTCTTAGTAATTATCTGATAATAGCATAAACATTTTGAATTTAGGGGTTTTATTTGCTTTTTTTAGCATAATGTATGATGCTTGTTAGGGTTTTTGTTTTTTATTTAATTTATTTTTTAAATAGCATAAATATTTAATTAAGGTTTTTTATGTTTTTTAATTAGCATTAGGCATGTAATGAATGCTTGATTTTAGTTAGAATATTATGGGATCTTTTAGAGATTAGTGTATTGGTTTGCATTTTTTCAAATGATGCAAATGTTTAATTACAATTTTTGGGTTTTTGGGTTATTGTTTCTTTTTATATATCATTAAGCATGATTCCATTAATGAATGCTTGATTTTGGTTGTTACTTATCAAACCCCTAAATATTTGATTTTTGTTAGAATTTAAGTTTTTTATTTGGTTTTTTAAATGCTATGAATATTTAATTAGGCATTTTTGTTTTTTTTAATCAACATTAAACATGATGCATGCTTGATTTTGGTTAGAATTTTAGAGGTTTTATCTTTCTTTTTCAATTAACATATCTATGAATCATGTTATATTTTAAGGTTTTGACTAAACCTAAGTGTTCTCAGACTCTTTAAAGTGGGACTAAACTTTTAAGGAGAAATGAAAACCCATTAACTTAGGTAAATGTAGGGCAATAGGTAGGGAAAACTAGGTTTTAATTCAATAGTTTTGACTCCAACAATGGTGGCCATGTTGGCACCAAGATTGCCTTGGTTTCCTAGTTCAGGTTCTGTTCCACTTTTTTCCAATATTCATCAAACCTAAATGGTCAGTTCTCTAAAAAACATTGTGCATATTTCTAGCCAAAACAGGAGGAACATCAGAAATTCTTACTAACCAAATTCACTATTCCAGCATGACGTGAGCCCCAAACTGAAAATTTTACAACCAAACCACTAGGTAGAGTACTATACCTCAAATACGAAAAGGTGAAAAAGGAAAGATTGGGTCCATAATCCTCAAATACGAAAAGGTGAAAAAGGAAAGATTGGGTCCATGCTACACGTTAATTGTAGCCAGGGATGTGAGAAGTCGAGAGCTAAATACAGCTACTCTAGGAGAGTGCAGTTACAGGACCAATTCTGCATGAACTTTTATGAAGGAAGAAAGACAGTGCACCTGAGGTAGAGAAATATGGCAAAAAGAGAGGCAGAGTACCATGTGGACTACAAAATTCACAAACATGCTTGTTACCCCAGTTTTATTTTTATCCATGATTCTTTCCAACACACATTATGCTAATTCAAGTGCCAAGTATTCAAAGTCCAAGAATTGGATTCACCAACGAGTTATTTGGGCAAAACCTGGTTTGACACCCAAAACCAAGTTTTCACCCTGGTTTTGGGTGTCATCCAAAAAGTACCCGAGAATTTTTCATGGTTTTCATGCCAATCATTGAAAGAAAGAAGAAAGATTATTTGTGGTCTCTCTCTCTCTCTCCAGCATCCCTCACGATCATTCTGAAAAGTATTATCTTGGTCTAGAGCTGTTTACACCAACAAGAGGGAAAAAATAAGCTACATTGCTTTTTTACATTCGGAACCCTTTCAGCACAAGTTTCTAAAAAGGGCTTTTTCCTTGGAGGAGAAAAAATTTCGGGTGAGGGAAAAGGGATAATCTTAAAAGCACCATATCTGAACAGACTTATATTCAGCTACCGAATCTGGTTTCAATCTGGAAATGAAGGCTCCATAATTGCTTCAGTGGCTTGGCACAATTGAGGAGCACCAAATTGAATCTTCTTCTCCACACAAGGCGAGGCGTAATTCATCTAGTAGCGGTACTCCGAGAAAATGATAAACTGCCATCCATATATAATGGTGGAAAGAGATTTTAGAAGCTGCAAGAGCCAGATACCATGGTCTTTATGCTTGCAGGTGCCCCCAGTTTTACGTGTATGGATGATTTCTTTTGGTCCATATTTTACAAATTTGGCCACCACGCATTCAGTGGTCAAATGATAGGTTAACCCAGTTCTGGTCACAGTTGGCCCCTCTATGCATGCCCACCATCTGAACTACTGCAGGCCTGATTCTGCAAGATGTTATTTGTCATATCTCCTTCCAAACTCATCTGCCGAACTTCTGTAGGTGACAGTATCCTGATACATCGGACACAGTTCACAAATTCCCTGTCGCATACAATAAGCATATTAGTTCCAGTTGGCGACGGAAAACTACTCTTAGTGAATCAGAGAACCCAACTTATGTTGAGAGCACGTCAAAGACGTGGAAACACATGGAAAGGTAGCTGAAAGAAGCATTAGACTTACTCCCAAGGATCATCACCAAGAAGTAGGACATCATTTTCATGATCTACATAGACAAGTTTCCAACCTATCCTCTGAGGATCCTCAAGCTGGCCCTCTATTCCAAACATGCGAGAGAGATCACGCTGGAGCTCCTCATATCCTTTGTAGCGGGTAACATCTATGGATCTGCCCACAGCACCACACTTGTATACCTTCACAAGAAGAAATCATCTAGTCATTATCCAGCTCAAAGCAAGGAATGCACAAACAAGAAGACACAAGACTTTGAGCATCGAACCTTTGTGAATGTTCGCATTCTCTGATATTGTGGTTGCATCCATGAACCTCTGTTCAGGAAGTTGCTATCATTGATACTTGAATCCACAGAAACTCTGGAGTTAAAAGCCATTGACGGAACACCATATGACTGGGAAACTATGGAAGATGACAATTCAGGTTGAATGTCCTTGGGATTACCACAGTTGTTAAGGATGCTTCCTGTTGAAAACTGGTTTTGGAAGTCCTTTCCAGAATCCAAGCTTCTTGTGAGCAATGGATCAGGTGTCAGTGGGATGCTGCCTAATTGGCTATCAATGTTAACTCCAAACAGGACATTGTTTTGAGGATCAGTCTGCAGTTCTCCGTCTTGAGAAGTGTCTCTGAACATCAAGGATGATGGGTTGTAGGGAGATGGCGCAAAATTTTGCTGAAGAGCCACATCTGTCTGAGAAATGCAGGCAGAAGTTCCAGACGATGATGTGTCTAGATAATCTATCTGTGCGGGACTTAGGTATGTCTGTGGAGGAGTTTGGTTTTGGAGCTTGGTGATAGGCACTAATGGCTTGACTGCAATTTTCGGCAGTACTTTGGCCAAGTTGCTTCCACTTGCCATAGCATCCAAAACACTGTGATTCAGAACGGTAGCAACAGACTGGCCCATCTCCTCCACCAAACCATTGCTCCTACCGTTCTTGGTGATGGCTGACTGATTAACCAAAGGAACATTGCTGGTGGAAGGTGATGTAGAGCAATATGGCACGTCCTCCGTGACCACAGATGGTGTTCCATTCGCCACTAAACTGTAAGCAGATGTTGAGATGAAATTAGATGCTGGTGTCAGGACCAGTGCAGGTATGCCTGCCGCCAGGCTTGTTTGCTGTTGAAGTTTCTGCTGCCGCTGGTGCTGCAGAGTTTGAGAAAGTTGAACCCCTGTATGTAAAATTTTTCCTACCTCCTGCTGCTCTTGCATTTGCACCACGTGCTGTGTTTGCTTTTGAGGCATTGGTTGTGTCTGTGATAGCTGTTGTGGTGTTTCCAACAGCAACTGCCTATGCTGCTCATGCAGCTGGGTTGATTGAGACTGTATCATAGCAGACCGTGACAAGAGGGATTGTTGTTGCTGCTGCTGAATTTTCTGCAACATGTGCAACTGAATTTGTTGTTCAGACTGCTGCAGCTGCTGCGGTTGTTGCGATGTCTGGTGGATTGGTGCCTGCTGCTGAAAAATGCTGGTCTGAACTGGGATCCCGTTTTGTTGTTGGTTTTGAGCACTGACTTGGTGTTGAGCTTCTCGTTGTTGCTGCTGGCTTTGGAGAAGACTAGGTATGCCCTGGTGGCCCTGTGGAAGCAATTGTTGCTGCTTCTGTAGGCAATTTGAGCCAAGGACTTGAGGCTGTAAAAGTTGTGCTTGGATTGGATTTTGCAGGAGAGTTTGGTTTGTTAAGCATTGCTGCTTCTGCTGTGGTTGTTGCTGTTGTTGATTAATTTCATCGATCTGCTGTTGCTGCTGTGGTTGCTGCTGTTGCTGTTGAGGATGATCTACTGATACAATCTGACCTATTGTGGGTGGCAGCTTCTGCAATTGATCAATCTGTTGTGGCTGCTGCGGCCTTGAAGCATTGAACTGGAAATTATTCTGTTGCAATATCTGAGACTGCAAGCCCAACTGTCTTGACAAATCCGTGGTATTTCCAAGGCTGTGTAGTGCAGGTGATACAGGTGATGCTAATGGCCGTAGGTAGTCCTGCTGAACTGCCATAGTTACTAGCTGGGGATTCTGTTGCATGGTCATCCACTGAACCAGGCTTAGGCCAGGGATTATAGAGCTCTGAGTTTGAGAATCCTTCATGCAAATTTCATCACTAAGCCATGGCATAGTCCTCTTGAGAAGGCTCTCCATATCTGACTCATCATCTGCAAAAGCAGCCCTACAGTGTTTTGGTTAGAGATCCTATTTTCAGATCTACTACGATACCTCCCCTTGTTTGTAATGATGACAACCATGCATGGAAACTTTTGCACTAATTCATGAAAACCACCAAAAGACTGGGCCTAAACTGTCAGTGCCCATTGGCAGCTAGCCCTCAAACATAAAAGAGCCCGACTTGAGGTCCCAACAGACCTCATTTTCATACCCATGTAACTCATGGAATCACATCCAAAACATGTAGTATGGTTAAGGCTTCATGGCATACCTGGCATCCCTGGTTGTCTAGGTCGCTTTGATCCAAAGAATGGAGGGCAGATGAAGAAAGGAGCAGCCACAGGTTCAATTTCCCAAATTGAAACCCGGTTACGCCTTTCACCTGCAGCCGACTCATCCCAGCCAACCTGAATAATTAAATAAATGTTAGTCAAATAACTGGAAATAGTAATAAAGCAACTGAAAAATACCAAAGGTCCATAACAAGTAACGCCTATCACGAGTTAACCTGCAAGTTTCTCCACTGCGAGTTTTTCCACCTGATAGGGTCTATATCACTGATGCCTGTAATGGTACCCATACATCTGCACAACAAAGTACATAGATCATATTCTACCTGAATATCATAAGTGATTTACAAGGTCATATTATAAAAGTGAAATAGTTCAGTAGTATAGGAGTAACAACATGAGTACCTCCGAGTCCCAGCATCCTCAGTTTCAAACATTATTCGGAAGCGCATTCCAAGAGATATTTGATTACTGTAGACTGCCTTGTTATACTTGGCCAGCGGAATAACAAATTCTGAAGGGCTTGCTCTATAAGCATGAAACAAGAGTTCAGGACCTAGCTTCAAATAGATGCACACTTAAACTCATGAAAAACATTTAACAAAGCTGCAACCATTTGGAAAAGATAAAGAAATAAAATCACAATAGATGGGCATACATATCAAAAAGTGAGTAGTGTTTCAGTTCACGTTTATATTTCTCTTGACATGCAACCACTTCGATTGGGTTAATTGCAGGACAAAATGTTACAAGAATCTCTTTTGGATGGCAATGATAAGTCAACAAAAGTATGGCTGCTATCCGTACATCCACAGAAAAAATGGAATTTTGATAAAGCATTTATTTCAACTGACCTTGGATTGTAAAAGACGGTGAAGGGGCTATTATTTGCAGCAGCATGAGCTGCTGCAGCAAGAATGCCAATATGCATGCTGTCACTCGACACAACTGATGAAGATATATTTGTGGCTTGCCTGTTCGCCCTCCTTATTCCCAAGAGAAGCTGTGACTTCTCATCCCTGCTCACAACCACAAAAGTGAATTTTTTATTGCAATAATTATGAAAGCCCAAACAACTGGTATCAAGATGATGAAACATCAGCTTTTTATGGAGTTGAAAAGACTTTGATTTCAGTAAATCAAGGTGCAACTCAATAGTTTCATGAGCAGATGCTAGCTGCAATCATGCAACAGTTAAGAGACTGGTGCAACAAAGTCCAACACATCACAAACGATTGGTTGAAGTCAATAAATCAGTGTTTTATATGATCTCCAGAAAGCTGTTTTGGAAGGCTGAATGAAAACTAATGTTTCCCTTATTTCTAGGAACATAGGGATGAGGTAAAGGCATACATAGAACTAAATATCTAGAATTACAATCCACAGAGGTTGGAAGTCTAATTCAGTCATTTATATGACAAGAATTTTGTGATTCAACATATTGGAACAGTCTCTGATTGGTATTCTTTGACAAAACTTGGAAGGCTGAAAAAAGGAAAAAGAATGGGTCAAGTACGAATCAAGATCAATGATATATATCCAGAAAGTATTGCACAATAGTCTGCCAATTATTCTCATAATAATTGTCTCCTATATATTAGTGTCATTCAAATTATTCTACTTACCCTTTTCTAATAATAAGATAGAGTGCATGTTTTCACCAATACATTAGGATATATATGGCCAAGTATTTTTAGCACAGTTCATTCAATTAGTGGGTGTACCATACCGCAAGAACAGAACAGAGTCACCAGCGAAGAGCCTCTTGCCACTCACAAACAAACTCCAACCTGTTGTTAAAAGATGTCGTTTTGGTTGACCTGTAGCAAACCAAAAAAGAAAAAGGAAAAAAACTGTTAGTTTTGCATCATGGTAGGAAACTACAATTACATTCTCAAAGATACAGGTCAATGATGAACCATAAACTAGACAACTTGATCACTATGTTTCCAAGGTTTAAGGGCTAATCTGATGAGACGATCAATCTGCCCCAGTTTTCCTAGAGTTTGATTGATAATTCAAGTCAGCACTAGGTTGCATCACATCATTGTGGTTTGGCTACAACAAAAATCCTAAATATTCAAGTCAGATCATTACAATAGAAAATTTCTGGAAGAACAAAAAACAAAGATTACCTCTATAGATGTGGCAAAACTTCCATGCATTGCCATGTAAATCTCTGGCCACCAGCTCTTGAGCAGGTGGTTGCATTGTGTAATCCTAGTGCATAAGAAAAATATACATTAAGCTAGAAAATGTATTAACCACGTAAATAAACTAGAAAAGTACATTAATCAGCAAATCAATAAATTGTTGGCCTAAAATGCACTTACTAGAGGAGGAAACATCTTCTCTGCTGCACGACGTGGAATAGAAAAACCACCATGAGTGCTTGTATCACTTGCTGTCAAAGTCTTACAGAAGAACTCTGGTTGTGGTTTAGTTTGCCTGAGTGCCAGATCAGATGCCAACAGTGCCTCCTTGTCATACTAGATAAAAAAGGACAAGGCAACAAGCATCAGGGTGAGCACAAGAAGGAAACTCTACATTTCTTGACATAACATATAAAAATGAAAAACATGAAATACTGTAAATGAAGTAGATGAGCTTCAGTTCATTGTGAGACAATGATGAGATGACACCACCACCTATGAGTTTCAACTAGGTGGTTTGGAACCCACGAAGGTAGCCAATATATATATATATATATATATATATATATATATATATATATATATATATATATATATATATCACAGTCACGTGTATCGTTAAAGGTAATTTCTTGGCGAAGGTATTTCTCAGAGAGATTTTCAAAAGTTGATAAATCTTGGGAATATCTCGGGAGTTTTAAGAATTGAAAAAAATATAAATAACAACAAAAAACCAAAGAAAATAATAAGTTTTGTATTATTTTTCTTTCAAAAATATAAAGAAACCTATGTCACATGGGTGCGGGTGCGGGTGCGGGCACGGGTGCGGGTGTGGGTGCGGGGATTCGGCACTTCCAAAAAACCCGGGTGCGGGGGTGCAGCAGGGGCAAAAATGTAATATATATATATCATGTATAGTGTTTATGTATGAGGTCCATGACATTTATGCCCAACTTACTTTTTACCATTTTTTTATCTTATATGGTTGTCCCCAAAGATGATTGTGGAGCCTGATTTATTGTTTTTTCCCTTGTAGGAAGGGGGGTCCGGGGGCTCCCCCCGGCGCGGGTCCCGCTAGTGATATATTCAAAATATCGGCGATATCAGTGACAGTGATATATATATATATGTATATAATAAGTTTTGTATTATTTTTCTTTCAGAAATATAAAGAAACATGTTTTAAAGGTTTTAAAATATAAAAGAAACAAAAAAAGAGGAAATGCAAACTTGAAAAGAAAAACTAAAAAATATCATGATATTATCGCGATATTTTTTATTTGTCGATGTTGTGAAAATATCACGATATATTCCTAATATTATCGGCAAGCTTGAAATTGCTGATAATATCACGATATATTCAAAATATCGGCGATATCAGTGACAGTGATATATATATATATATATATATATATATATATATAACCCTAATCTAAATGCATACATTTGTCTCATACATGATGGGGATGGTGAGAAGAGATATATTTTACATCCCAAATGAGCTATAATCGGAGACACCATTGTTCTGGTACCGAAGTTCCTTTAACAATGGAAAATGCTACCTTTCAATGCAGTTAGAAATATGAGAACTGGAGTGTGAACTGAAATTTTCATAGGTTCTTTTGTTTTTTTCTTAAATCTGACCAATCTAAATGATATATATGTGTGTGTTAACTTGGTCTAGTCATTGGTTGACCTGTCCACTTTTAAATATTGGGTTAATGACGCTAAAGCAACAGTTGGTTAAGGTGTTAAGCATGATCAACAGTTATACGCATATACCATGTAGACAAAAAAATTATTGTGTACCATAGACAAGCACATTATATGCCCAATAGTTGACAAATCTTGCTAATCAGCTTACAAGTCATTTATGGTATTCATGCAGCAGCACAATCATAGAACATGCCATATCCTAAATATTATAAAAGCAGAAGGGTAGTAGGTGTCAAAAATTAGATGTTTCATTACTTTTTTAAAATTGACATCCTTGCCGTGTTTTTTGACAATGTCATTAAAAATTTGTTTACCCTTCTTCATATAGTTTTAAAAAACAAGTCATACTCTACATGCCATCTTGTAATTTTTTAAAACTCTTGAATTACCATATATAAAACTCTCTTTGTCTCTCCCTCTCTTTCTAATTGACAATGCCATTAAAAACTCTTGATTCACTCCTTATAAAAAAAAAACCTCTCTCTCTCTTTCTTCTCCCCCCCCCCCTGCTTTGTTTGCTTGGTACAGAGCACCAGCACATTTCTAGTAACTGGAATACTACCTAGGTAACGTGTAGAATTAATCAAATGAGTGACCAAGGCAAACAACATCAACCACTTGCTATGGCTGCATTCAAAACCAGTATACTTGCATGTACTCACTGTATTGACAGGCTGCAGAGTCATCTGCGCATAAACTTCATCCGTCTCTGCATCAGCCTGGTAAAAAATTAATGCAACAATAGAAAGGCAATTTTTTAGAACACATTCTGAAACCAATTCCATTAGAAATTAACCAACATTTTGAGACCATAAGCCTGAAAAAAAAACAGGAAACAATTTGAATGTAATGCACATAATTAAACACAACGCCATACATGCAGTGTCACATTATGCAGCAGGCAAATCAACTTTGATGGTAGGTTCGGGTAGTTTGGTATCTGGGCCTCGCTGCCTTTGTGCATGGAAGCTGCAACCTGAAAATTACAAAAAGGATATCTCATGAACTTCGAGTAGAATCTACAGAAATAATGGGATTACATGGTCTTAATTGTTCATTCTTCCTAAAAAACACATTGGGTTTATCGATGTGGGAACAATGAGATTCAAACACTAAATCTCCTTTTTGCACGTTACGTACCCTAACTAACTGTTCAAAACTGTTTTTGGCAACCTATGTGACAGGGTCATGTCGTTTTAGTGGCATATCCCTAGTGACACGACCAGACACAGACACTGACACGTACGGATATTATTTTAGTATTTTTAGTACAACAACAACAACAACTACGCCTTTATCCCAAAACAATTGGGGTCGGCGATATGAACCAAAAAAGAAAATCATTTTGGGTCTTCCACATGAATCCTTCTCCTCCAATCATTTCTATCCAATGCCATGTCCTCGGTGAGGTTCAAAGCATTCATATCCTTTCCTATCACCTCCATCCATGTCTTCCTAGGCCTACCCCGACCTCTTTTAACTAATATATTTTCCCATTTCTCCATCCTTCTAACTGGCCACCGTAAACGATTCTCTCTCATCTTATTTTCAATGGGTGCAACGCCTACCTTCTTACGTATCTTCTCGTTCCGAATCTTATCTTTTATTGTATTTCCACACATCCATCTCAGCATACGCATCTCAGCTAGACTCATTTTTTGAATATGATATCTCTTGGCAGCCCAACAATAGGGTATGACTAAGTTTTTATGCTGGCTGTCACAGGCCTACCGCAACCCTCCTCCTTTATCCGGGCTTGGGACCGGCAGTGTATAACTAAAGGGTTTGGCCAGAAACGAGCTCTATCAGTGTAATAAACTCTCTTTTTTTCATTCATTTATTATTTTAGTATTTTTAGTATTTTAATTATTTAAAATAATAATTTACTAAAAATGCATTTTATGCATTAAAATATCAAAAAATTTATTAACTAAAAAAATTTAAAAAAATTGTCCTCGTGTCCAAAAAAACATTGGAATTTGCACATCATATATGGGCATCATCTGTCCGGTGGTACCCGTAGCTTTGTGACATAGTTTGTAACATATGATATGATTCAGACATCATTCCCAAGGACACCTTGAACTAAATTCACCACCAAATGATCCAGCACCACCACCCAATGGTGCCGAAGCTGGGGATAGGGGGCACTTTGGTCATTTACGGAAAGGGCATGGCGCACTTTCGTCTTCTTCCTGGGGCTTCCCTTTCCTTGACCAAAGGAGACCACCGTGGTCCATGAAGCTCGTAACGAACTAACCACAAACCAATCCCCAAAAGGGCAAAGATCGATCGAGAAAATTCCACAAACAGCCATCCCCACTCGGCCACTCCCAAAATAAAACCACACCAGGGGCAATTTCGTCAACCGCAAAAAAAAATCAGAAACCAATCCCCAAAGCATCAAACATCAAGATATTTTCAAATGCCGATATAATCACGGGAAAGGGACTATTTAAAAAAATAACGCCTATTATTTGAAAATATCACGTTCTATCACGACATCAATGCGAGAAAAAGAAAACTCTTTTTAATGTATTAATAATATTTTTCACATTTATTTTGATAGATATTTTCTCGACATTTTCCCCAAAAACAAGCTTTTGAATTTATCAGGATATTCCCTCGTCCTCACCAAGATTTTCCCGCGAAGGAGATTTTTGTGGACTATTTTTCACTGTTAAAATAGAATTTCCGCAACAAATGACAGATACAAGTACAACTTTTATGCTTAAGACGTCGTAAATCGTCTCAGGAACAAATTAGTCTTTACTGGAAAAGATGGGTCCATTAAGATCATTCTCCATGACCGAAAGCCAGCAAGAAAGCGTTATCACTTCCCAAATCGTTTTCTTAATCAACATTCAGTCGTACAAAAAAATTAATGCCCAAAAACCCATCCGAGACTTCGTCAATTACCATTTCTAAAAATTAACCCAGCTTGATTAATGCCAGAAAAACCAACCCCAGAATCGTTAATTACGATTAAAAGGAAGTAAAACGGAGCAATTAGAGACTAAACAGAGAGTGATTAACAGCGGCAAGAGAGCAAGAGACGACGGCCAATGGAGGTGAGGGAGGGGACGTGGAGGCCATTTAGAGAGAAAGAGAGGGGCGCTTGCGTAAATTCAAGTTGTCTCTCTCACCTGCTCGCTGTGGCCCTGGGGGAAGTAGACGACGAGGCTTCCCGCCGGCGGCAGCGACACGAGGGGGCCGGCGCACGTGTGCCATAGCTCCGGGTTGATGCCCTTCCGCTCCCCTGCTCGCAAGGAGACACGTGTCAGCATCCCGTTCGCCCGATCGCCGGTGATGCCGCCCACCGGATCGCCAGTTCCCGGCCGGCTCTGCATCTCCGGCGACGGGGAAACAAAGGGAAAAAGCAGTATGAAAAGTCACGCTCTCTCTCTCTCACCTTCAACTGCAACGCTAGTCGGAGCCTTCATCGTACGGACTTCGCAGCGACGTCTCTCCCAATGTTAATCGCAAGGGCTCCGTCGCATTTTCTGCCGGAAGAGAGCGAATTCGAGGCCGGAGAGAAAGGCAAACCTTAGGAGAAAACCGCTCGGGCTAAATTTTCCGCCGGCCGTTCCCCTGGGGGAACACGCGGCCGGAGGGCTTCGTTGGGAAGATATCTCCCGCGGTGCCGGATGGGTGTTTCCAATGAGATACGGTACACAGCTCCGAAGACTAGTCGTTTTTTCGGAGGAGGGGCTTCGCGGGAGGTTGGCAGGACAATGGTGTGTGTGGCTGGAAATTTCGCCGGAATGAGGGAGGGGGGTGTGGGAGGGAGAAGAGTGGGGTGGCTTTTTAGTAGCCGACTACAAGGAGGGGAAAGAGAGGGTGCAGAGCTCGTGGCTCTACTCGTGTTCGTGTTTAGCCGAGCTCGTCCCTGAATGAGACGAGAAACACGAGCTGGCTCATGTAAAAACATTCATGTTATTTACGCATAATATATATATAATTCATTTTTTATATATATTTTATGCTTTCTTCTATATATATATATATATACTCTATACGAGCACTCTGTCGAGTTGCTCGCGGCTCGGCTTGCGAATTCATGATGAGCCGAATCACAAGCAGCTCGGCTCGTTTACCAGCCCGACTACATCTCCCCCTCCTTCTTCTTCTTCTTCTACTACTCTCATTTGTTTTATATTTTAATGATTTAAAAAAAATGCCTAATTTATCATATATTTCAGAAAGCCGCCAACATTTTCGGTTATTACGATTCAACCGGGTGCCCTCATTTTAAGTGTCAATTAGCTGACTGATTTTAGAACGATTCGGCTCTTTTCAAACATGAATTATAAAAGCCCGCAAGGAAAATGTAAGAACCGGAGTTTATTTTTTATGACAAGGAACCTAGATGAGAACCAGATCACTTAATGAGTTAAACCCTCAGTGGAGTCACTGACACCCAAACCCTTACCGAGCTTACCAGTTAAAAGACACTCACATATTCGGTAAGAGTCGAACCTGAGACGAAGGGGTCAAACACCTTTTTCCCAAGCCCACTGTCATTCGAACGACTCCAGCGGGTTTATAAGAACAGGAATGTTAAGCAGTCTTTTGTTAATACCTGATGAGTTAGGTGGTTTTTTGTTAATTACCTTAGTTTTTTATAAATAAAATTAAACAAAACTGATTGTTACCCTTTTCCGTCGCTGGAGTAACAGGGCCGTCTAAGTTAATGACGGCCCCCTTTTAAAAAAAAAGACGAGATTGGGGTTTGACTTTATACATGCTCAGATAGTAGGGGTGTCAAGGGGTCGGGTTTGGTTCAGATTCAGGTGGAACCAGACCCAGACCTGATTTGCGATGATGGTACGAAGTCTGGACCTGCGCCTAATTGGACCAACCATAAAAGAAATCATACCCGGATCCTATAAATATTACATGAACCAGACCTGGATCATATGTGGTAAAATAATATTTTTGATCATTTTTACATTGAAAAATTATGGATCTTAATCTGAACTCAGGCCAGGCCTGAGTCTGGTATGAAATTTCACAAACCATACCCCACTCCATATATTGACCCAGATTCTAATCGGGGCCTTCTTATTTATCAGCAAACCCTGACCCTATAGGGTTTGGTATGGGTTGGGTCCAGGTCAAACCCGACCAATTGATACTCCTATCCTGATGGCGGCCGCGTGGTTAGTGCTGGTCAATGATCCACACAACTAGTAATTAGGCCTGAGAAGGAAGACCAGCTCTTCGCAGGTATGCTTGTGTCAAAGAGATCGATCGAACTTGTGAAATAAGCTCAGCAAGCCTAAACATGAACAATGGGTCTTCTGTTAAGCAGTAATAAATATTTTGTATATATCATAATCACAAATGTCAGTTTCAGATTTTTTTTTTTGATAAAGGTAAATCTTGTGATAAATTAAAAATTTTATTTATTTTTTCTAAAAATCTCAGAAATGTATTTGGTATATTTAGTTTTTAAAAATATATAAGAATATAGAAAGTGCAAGAAAAACATTAAAGTATATAAAAATATCAATATTCTCACTAATAGCGTTATAACATTTGTGATAAAAACATGATATTTTAAAATAGGTGCTATTTGAAAAAATATCATTTTTTCTTCAGGATTATATCGATTTTTTAAAATCTCATGATAAAGTCAGAATATTTTAAAAATGGCCAATATTTGCAAACGTCGTCTGTTTGTGAGTGAGATCCATTAAGGGGAATGAAAACCTCCCCAGTGGAAACCCTCTCAATGAAAATTTTTTGGTATTTTTTTTTTCAAAATTCTAACCGTATGATTGATTTACTATAAATCAGCACTCGGATCATGAATTTTGGATAGAAAAAATGGTATTTGGAGCCACGAAAATTTATGAAAACTATACCTTATTAATTTTGAAACTTATAAAAACCTTATATCCATGCATGGCAATCAAATGCTCCAAAAACTGATTCCTATAAAAACAAACATAGATCAGAATTAAAAAATATATATATATATATAATTCAATAAAACGTCCATTGAAGAGGTTTGGGAGGGTTTTCCATGGGGAAAGTTTTCTAGTTCTCATGTTCTAGTGAATGGGATCAGGTCCGGTCCACCAGGAGAATCTTCTCTTTTTCCTTTTTTATATCTTTTGTGGAAAAGAGTAATACTTTTTTTTCACTTTTTGCTGAACTTTATCATCTTTTTGTATGAATGCCAAAGTTCCAATCAGTATCATTGTGGGAAGAGTTACATAACCTTACTCTTTAGCAACTTTTACAAGTGCCGGTATTGTACTTTTCATGGTTTTACTACCAAGGCAAATGTTAAAGTTTAACCAATGGGAAACAAAATTAATTTAATAGAAAAACAAGATATTTAATGCGTTTCTCTCGCTAGATCTAAAGGCTGTAGGTAACTTCTGGCTCAGGTGCCTACAACCAATTTAGCTTAGCAATTACCTGTGTCAAATTCTGGGTCTGGCCAGAGCCTATGGGTCAGGTTGGCTCAGAATTCAATCAAACCTGATGTGCTACGTTTGACACAACCATGCAATTTTACAAAACCGACAACGAAAAGCATCGGACCGGATCGGTCAACGATCGGGCATCCGACTCATGAGATGGACCCTGGGACTGGACCTGGCCTCCCCAAGAGAAGACAGGGTTGACCAGGACCCCTCAATACTTGGTAAACCATGAGGGTTTGGCTGGAACCTCAATCATGTATGGAGGTGGGTCCGTGGTCTCCTATATATCTTATTAGGGACAGGCCAACCGGAAGTCACCTTTGCTGGTGAACAACCCCACAGGGTCAATTCCATCCTGGACTGGCGGGTCCACTGACTGTGTTGGCCCTTTCACCCAAGTTGGCATTTGACAAGAGACACGTGGATGGCCGTGATCTTTTTCTTTCATAGCCCAATTAAATCCAATCCAAACCTAATCTTGTATGATTCAAATCTAAATCACATCCCAAATGATATGGTCCCCATCTGTTTCTTACCTGAACCCATAAAGACTAACCTTGTCATGATATGCAAAACCAAACCTGATCCATAGAGACCCAACGCAATTTATGCCTATAACAAAAACCAGAACCTGTTTCATTCCGGTCTGGGTCTGGGTCTAACTTGTAGACCAGATTAAAAAGTATAGGCCTTTTTAAAATTCAACTTGCTTATCCCTGACCGAAAGTAAACCCAAACCCATCAACCCATATGGGTCTACAATCTCAGTCATACGCCCATAGCCAAAACAAATTAATTCAGGTCTGGGTTCAATTTTAAGATGATGGATCTTCATTGATCTTAAGGTGCTGATCCAAGAAATTGTATGTATGTATGTATGTATCCTACTGATGCGGATCGGGTCCAGCTTGAATGCCACGCAAATCCGAAAGTTGAGGCCAAATATTAGACTCACACTAATTTATTTATTTTTTGTTGATAATCCAAAGGAAAACACCACACCCCCGAAATTTCACCGACCACACATTGGCTGACCTCTGTTGTTAAAGAACAATTTGTCTCACATGTACATGACAGACTCCCAAACCCAAGATTTGGATGGTCTTGATCTGATATATCAGTCCTTCCCAACCGAGACCGGACAGAAGTGAATAATTTGTTGCTCAAGCAGGGACAGGTTATGGCATTTTGCAAGACATCCACCCTGATGCCATGTGCCGCTTTTAAGAAATATATAGCCATTGTTTTAATTGAAATGAAATTAATTCATATTGTATCAGATAAAAAAAAATGAGAGCCACCACGAGGTGGCATCCCATGTGATAAGCGGGGTCCTGTGTCAAGCTGAAGGCCCAGGATCGAATCCCTCTGCCACATGGGGTGCATGGCTGTTGTTCTGGTAGGGGTCCGCCTAACCCCAGCTTGCCTTTCAAGAAAAAAAATGAGAGCGACCTTTGAAAAATAAGATATCCTTCTAGGATAGCAACGAACTTGCGATATTTTCAAAATGTTATGAAACTGCGATATTTTGGGCACAGTTTAAACTGTTAAAATATTGTAATATTATCATCCATACCAAAATGTAACGATTTTATAGTAGTGACATCTACTGTTATATCTAACACAAAAAAATGAGAATTTATATTTTACATATTTATTTCTGTTTCTTCTTGAACATCTAAAAGTTATTTACTTTTGCCAATAATATATATATATATATAGAGAGAGAGAGAGAGAGAGAAAAAGGATAACACCAATTTACTTAAGAAAATTTGTCTGCTTTATTAAACATTTTGTCACTTGCCGCTCAATGCAGCATCTTAATAATGTAAGGGGATTCAACAATCCCTTAGCAGTGAGCAGGATCAGGTGCCATCAAATGGCACTCCTGATGCCTCTGGCAGTTGTGGGGCCCAAAAGCAGATGGAGGGCAGCCAGGTGCAGAGGCACACTCAAAATGTGCCATGTGATGGCACCTGATCCTGTTTCCTCAGGAGCAAAGTAAAGTGGCCCCACCACATGAGGCTGGTTCATTTTCTACAAACAAGTAGGATTTAAACCCTGTTTGGGAGTCGGTGTTGGAGAGGAAAGTAGATGAGTAATGAGAGAGATGAGGCTGGAGTTGTCAACTACATCTTTTCCAGCTGAATGTACTTTAAAATGACTCATCTCCACTCCATTTTTACTCTAAAAACAGGTTTCCAAAGACTTTCAGGGGTAGGGTAGGTAGTACCAATTAAACCATCATTAAAGACTAACGGGGCTATGCCTGTTTGGTAGGAGCTGTCAGTGCACGTCTCCTTATGGTGGGAAGTTGCATGTTCAAAACCCGAATGATAACTGATGGGTCAGCACCCAGCATGCCATTCAAAAAAGAAAATTAAACCCTCATTAAATACCTTCTCCTCCCAGCTTCAGCTCCCAAACAGAGTCTTAATGTGCTTGAAATCATGAAAAAGTATTTATAACTAGGTCGGAATGTGAAACATAAGCCACACCAACTGTCTGCTTTTATGTCAAGGTATCTCAAAATTTTTTGCCTGATCTCTCCATCTGGTTGCAATTGAAAAAGAAAACTACAGTTTATACATGTCGCAATCATAGTGACAAATATATTGGGAGATTTATGAAAATCTCTAGATAATATCATGAGAAATTGCCTGAAAGTTTAAAACGGCAATTTCTCGTGAGATTTTCAAAATACCGTGACATTTATGAAAAACATAAATTCCGAGATTTAAACGCGATATTTACATTTTAAACAGCTATTTATCATGAAAAAACTGTGTATTTTTATTTTTAAATAATTTTTATTAATATTTTCTTATAAAAATATTTTTAGATTTTTAATTAATTTTTTATTGCTGAGATTTTGCTGAAAATTAAACACAAGACTTATGAAAAAATTTCAAATTCTTGCAAGGTTTTGAAAAATGAGATTTTGCTGTTTTTAACGTTTCACTATGGTCGCAATAAGACAATGTTGGCTTGATTATAAGATTATTTGAGAGCTTATTAGCTGCAATCATATTTCACATGAAATGCAAAGATCATGAGAGAGAGAGAGATGGGTAGGTGTGAAATTGATACGTAAATGGTACATGCTAAATGGGGTTTTCTTCCCTTTCGATGTTTTTTTTTCGGTTTCAACCTTATAAATGTGTTGGGCATGGTCGATTTACGAAAAATCCACACCTGAATCATGTGTTTTTGATGAAAAAATGATGAAGCTTCAAAATTTTACAAAGATTTTGGACCCGTGATTTTTCAAACTTTATAAAAACCCACTCATGTGTCAAAATCAAATACTTCGAGAGTTTATCCCTATAAAATCAAGTAGGTAGATAACATCTGGTCAAAATTTAAAAATAAAATAAAAACCTTAAAAAACTCATTTAGCACCTATGTATATATATGAGGAATGAAAACCTACCCACTAGAAAACATGTCAAACCTACCACCACACATTTTTTTATATTTTTAGTATTTTTTCAAAATTTTGACTGTACGGATGTTATTTATATGTTTGTTTTTATAGGAATCAATTCTTGGAGCATTTGATTCCGATTCGTTGATAAGTTTTTATAAGTTTCAAAAATCAATGGTGTACAATTTTCATAAAATTTTGAGGCTCCAAATACTATTTTTTCTATCCAAATTCAGGATCCAAGTGTTGATTTCTAGTAAGTCCATCATGCTGAACACATCTGTATAATCAAAATTTTGAAAAAAAAAACACAATTTTTTTTATATTGGGTAGGTTTTTAATTTTCCTATATATATATATATATATATATATATATATATATATATATATATATATATATATATATATATATATATATATATATATATAGTATTTGCTACTTTGCCGGTAACACTACAACAGAGCAGTAGATTAGCGACGACCACCTTCCGTCGCTAATCCGTCGCTAATCCGTCGCTAACCATGTTAGCGACGGATTAGCGACAACGCGGCGACAGTATGCTTACGTCGAGAATATTTCGACGCTAACTGGCGACGGAATAATTCCGTCGCTAATTGCGACGGAATAACGAGCGCTATATTCCGTCGCCAATCCGCCGGTACTAAACGGCGACCACGGCGTGGCGACGGATTTAATTCCGTCGCTAAGCCGTCGCTAGATTAATATGAATAGCGACGGAATCATCCGTCGCTAATCCGTCGCAAAAACGAAAAAAAATAAAAAAAAATTTATTTAAAAATTAATTACGGAGAACTGTACAATTTATATTTCCTGTACAATTTATATTTCCTGTAAATAAAAAACAAACCACACAAAAAAATTCATATAACAAGTATCTATAATAATTAATCGTTCCACCTTAAAACTAAGAAGTTTAATTATTTACAATTCAACAATTACAATTAGGAAAAATAAAAAAAATAGAACTTCTTCAACACAGTCCTCTAATCATCGCCAAGATTTTGTGCGTCTTCTTGTTCATTGTCTTTATCTGTCCCTTCAGCTCCACTACCCTGATTATCGCTAGCAGCCTACACAAGAAAAGAACAGTCAGTATTGATAAACAAAATATAATGAAATAAATTACACACTATATGTGATTCTATCATGTGCTCATGTGTGATCTAAGGCAATAAAAAAACTCTATATGTGATTCTATCATGCTCATATGTGTGCTAAGGCAGTCAAAAAATTGAATATGTGATTATAGCATGTTCATATGTGTTCTAAGGCATATAAAAAAACTCTATATGTGATTCTACCATGCTCAGATGTGCTTTAAGGCAGGCAAAAAACTATATATGTGATTCGATCATGCTCGTATGTGTGCTAAGGCAGTAAAAAAATTGAATATGTGAATATAGCATGCTCATATGTGCTCTAAGGCAGGCAAAGCCAAAAATTTTATATGTGATTCTATCATAAATGATATATAACATGTTCATATGTGTTCTAAGGCAGTTAAAAAACTCTATATGTTATTATAGCATGTTCATATGTGTGCTAAGGCAGTCAAAAAACAGAATATGTGATTATAATATGCTCATATGTGTTCTTAGGCAGTAAAAAAACTGAATATGTGATTATAGCATGCTTATGTGTTCTAATGCAATCAAAAAAACTTTATATGTGATTCTATCATGCTCATATGTGCTCTAAGACAGACAAAAAGTTAAATATATATATATGTGATTCTATCATGCTCATATGTGTGTTAAGGCAGTAAAAAAATTAAATATGTGATTATAGCATGTTCATATGTGTTCTAAGGCATCTAGAAAAACTCTATATGTGATTCTACCATGCTCAGATGTGCTTTAAGATAGTCAAAAAAACTATATATGTGATTATACCTGAGAGGGACCTGGAATCGAAGATCCCCTATCCTGAACAGCGGCCTTGATCTCATTTCGGAGAAAGGGGGCGACGGTGTATTGGAAGTAGTTATTCAGTGATTCATTAATGATCTCGCGTACATCATCACCGGAAAGAATAGTCGGCTGCTTGGAGCTTATGTCGGCGCAAGAAGTTGGTGAGCCGTAACTGGAAGAACCAATAACTGGTGAAGTGTTCATATTACTCCCAAACCCGAACACGCGACCTTTTTTGGGTTCACCTGCTGCAGTCACCCATGCTGTAGGATCAAATGATGGATGCTGAGTAGCGTCTTCACCATATCGCTCTACCATTTGTTGCTCATATGCCTCCTACAAAATAATGTTTAAAGTATTCATTAATAATTAATGATAACATTATGATGACTTGCATATATATTGCAATGATTATTAATAGAATTAATACATACCGTTGTCGTTCTCGCCTTCTCTGATACGAAGACTCCCGTGGTCTTCCGTTTATGTGTTTCTACAAACACATCCTTATATGGTACACTGCCTCCTTTTTCTGCTTCCTGCGAAGTTAAATGACAAAAGATTTAGTACACAAATTTGCAACTATACTTATAAAATTAATATTATATATTGATGAGTTACCATTTTCTTTAGGTGGCTCCCAAATGTCTTAGATCCACCTGTGTGTAGATGGGCTTCGGGCATCTTCGATCGATTTTGTGAAGCCTTCGCAGAGCGATTTTTAAATGCATCTCCCGCCCACATATCGCACATTTCATCCCAGTAATCTCTCCTGATAGTAATAGGACCATGGCCCTTCCACAGTAATGGATCATCTACTACGCCAGATGCTTTTTTTGTTGCAGTCTTCATAGTGTGCAGCATGTCTGCAAATCGATTGGCAGCCACCTTCTGCCACACCTTCCTTGCATCATTTTCTTCCACCGTAGTTGCAAAGCGATTCGAAGCCTACAAATATTTTCAGAAAGTTAGTAGACATTGCTTAAATAAATTAAATATGAAACACATTAACTATGAGGAACAACTGTATACCATGAATGAGGACCACATACTGTCTAATACCTCCTTTGGGTACTCTTTCCATTGAGCAACTGGTCCTGGTAGATGTTGAAGAAGTGAATTCCTAATCTCCCGTACTACTTCTTGTGGCTCAAACCTCGTGCTGCACATGAATTGTTACACAGTAAATATCAATATAAAATATTTAAAAGATATGCAATAATTGAAAACAAAATACTTACGGTCGATTATCGATATACACTATTCGAATGAGTCTTCTTGTGCCAGCCTGTGAAGACCCTGTTTCCTGTGTTGGCTGTTGACTTGTGCGATCAACTGGTGTAGGTGGGTCGTGTACAGGCGCAACATCATCTGTAAAAAAATACACACCAAGTTCTCAGAATGTGCATTTAAACTAATCAAGCATCTAATTAGTTATATGATATACCTATCACAGGAGCCCGTGAAGATGAAGGTTGAGCCTGGCTACTACTGGATGAGCGACCACTATAACCTCCACGAACCATATTCTAACAAATAACATATGTCAAATAATTCACATCAAGTATTACAATGCATTCAAGTCATTCACATCAAGCATTGCAATGCATTCAAATAATTCAAATCATTGACATCAAGTATTGCACTAATTCAAATCATTCGTTAATTGCATAAATTATAATACATTCAGATAAATTACAATGCATTCGAATCATTCGTATCAAGTATTACAATACATTGAAATAAAATTTTTAATCATTCACACCAAGTATTGCAATACAACTCACATCAAGTATTACAATGCATTTAAATAGAGGTTTGTAGTATAAGATTTTTTTCACTAGCTTGAGAATTCTTCCTCGTCACTAGTTTGACTTTCTTCTTCTTCTTCTTCTTCTTCTTCTTCTTCTTCTTCTTCTTCATTGTTTGCCCATCCACTTGGTACATCATTTGGATCACATTCCTCTATGAATGTTTCATCAGCCAATGGAGATATGACATGCATATCATGCGCAACATCGTGACCATAAGCGAAGTCACAGACATCATCTGATTGATAGTAATCACTGTCTTCAGCTAACTCATCTTCTTGTAACTGATCATACTCGGGGTATAGTTTGGATTTCACCTTGCAAACTGCCCACCATTCATTTCTATCTGACTTTTTTATACTCGGATATGAAGTATAATAAACTTGTTGAGCTTGCGAGGCTAATATGAATGGTTCATATGTTCCAAACCTGGATTTATGATTCACCTCCACAATGCCTGAAGCTTTGTCGAGTCTTGTTGCAGTTGGATCAAACCAATGACACTTGAATACCGTAACCCTGTTATTCATGCCTAAGTAAGTCAACTCCATTATTTCCTCTATAACACCGTAGTAATCATGTTCATTTTCACCGTAGTTGCTACCCTTGACACACACGCCACTATTTATCGTTGATTTGTTTATACCGTAGTCTTTTGTATGGAATCGATAACCATTTACGATATACCCGTTGTAGCATTGCACAACTTTGGTCGGACCATTTTCTAAATCACATATTCCTTGATCTTTAACATCACCATGGCGAACCTACGCACAGACATAAACAATTATTGTGATCACGATCAATTAAGTAACTTAGTGTTGTTTATAAGTACAAAATTTATGTTAGCTTCTTTACCAACTGTTTCAACCACTCCACAAACTTAGTTTCACGTTCTTTTTGTACTTCTGCATTAGTGAGATGTGAAACTTTGCTTTGCAACTCCAGATCAAATCGTCTGCAAACCACAAATACTTATATTACCGAGCCATGTATCCACATATAGAACATAAAAGGATTTATAATTGAGTTGCATATACATATACTTACTCGATGTATGGGTCGATCGCTGAACAATTAAAAAGAATATAGATGTGTGCTGCATCTTGCTCTCGATCTGTCAATAGCCTTGATCGGCAACTACCAAATGCATGCCCAAGTCGTTGAAATATCGACAGCTTGTCAGCTACAGTTACTTGTTCTCCATCATCGTTACGGGGCGGGCATGTGTAACGTGTTGAAATATGAGGTTCGAAGTACATAGATGAGAAATTTGAAATCTCTTCTAAAGTGTACGCCTCACAAATAGAGCCTTCTACTCTTGCTTTATTACGAACCTTTTTTTTTAGGTCGAGCATGCATCTGACAAGAATATACATTGCAAATTTTAAATATTTGTCATTAAAGAGACAAATATAAAAAAACATATACCTTTCAAATGGGTACATCCATCGATATTGCACAGGGCCACCAACCCTTAGTTCATATGGCAAATGTATGATCAAATGTTCCATAACATCGAAAAATGCTGGCGTAAATATCTTTTCTAACAGACAAACAGTGGTGATGACAGAGTCCTCGAGATTCTTTACATCTGATACAATGACCTCCGATGCGCACAATGTTCTGAAAAATCCGCTCAACTCAGACAATACCCCCCATATAGGTTTGTCTAACATATCATGGAATGCTAGGGGTATCAATCGTTGCATAAAGATATGACAATCATGGCTCTTCAACCCATATAACTGTCCATCGTCAATCTTCACAGCCCGAGCAATGTTAGAGACATATCCATCTGGAAATCTCAGTTGTCTCAACCATTGACATACATGTTTTATTTGATCAGGTCCGAGCACGTACTTCGCCTTTGGTTTCAGTACTTTGCCATTATACTCTTTGAGTTCCAATTCTGGTCTTTTACATATTAATTTTAAATCCATACGGGCCTTCGGATTATCCTTCGTTTTTCCTTTAATATTCATTACTGTATTGAACACATTATCAAACACATTTTTCTCTACATGCATCACATCCAAATTATGTCGTATCAATAGGGTCGGCCAATACGGTAGTTCCCAAAAAATAGATTTTTTCGTCCAATTGTGTTCCTTCCCAAATCCACGGAAGGGTGTAGGACTGCGGGCATCTGTTAATACATTTGGAAAGTATCGCAATCTTCTTAAAATCTCTATGCCAGACAATCTTGAGGATGGACCTTCCATTTCAGTTGTGCCTGCTGTAAATGCATTCTTTTGACGTCGGAACGGATGATCGCTGGGTAGAAATCGACGATGGCAATCAAACCAGCAAGGCTTCCTTCCATGCCTCAATCTAAAAGCTTTGGAATCCTCCATGCAGTACGGACAAGCCAACCTCCCATGTGTGCTCCAACCAGATAACATACCATATGCAGGGAAGTCACTGATTGTCCATAGAACAGCGGCCTTCATGTTGAAATTTTGTTTTTTGTGGGCATCATACGTGGTAACACCGTCATCCCACAGTACTTTTAATTCATCAATCAATGGCCTTAGATATACATCAAGATTTTGGCCAGGTGAGGTCGGACCAGGGATCAACAGAGACAAGAAAAGATTTGGACGTTTCATACACAAGCTTGGTGGAAGGTTGTATGGAGTTACAAATACTGGCCAGCATGAGTATGGAGTTGATCTACCCCCAAATGGATTAAATCCATCTGTACATAGACCGAGTCTAACATTTCGCACTTCCATTGCGAAGTTCTGATGAGTACGATCAAAGTGCTTCCAAGCTTCAGCGTCAACAGGATGCGTGATCTTGTTTTCATCGTGTCGAACTTTATTTGCATGCCATCTCATGTGTTTAGCTGTCTTTGAAGACATATACAATCGCTGCAATCTAGGAGTGATAGGAAAGTAGTGGAGCGACTTGTATGAAACTTCCTTTGATCTCGTGCTACCATTGCCTCTTGTCTTTGGCTTGAACCGAGGATGCCCACATGACGGGCATGATATGTCGTTTTCCTGCTCCTTGAAATACAACATGCAGTGATTTGGACAAGCATCAATCTTTTTGTAACCCATACCTAGAGCGTTGACCATAACTTTCGCACGATAGAAATTTTGTGGCAATTTCTCATCTTTAGGCAACATACTCTTCACAATCATGCACAAACGGTCAAAACATGATTGACTCAAATTATACTCGGACTTCAAATTCATTAGTTGAAGAACTGCAGACAAGATAGTGTGACTCTCACAACCGTTCCAAAGTGGCTCATCAGCATCTTTAAGTAAATCATAAAATCTACTAGCTGCATCGTTTGGTGATTCTTCATCTACGACAGTTCTTACATCACTAGAACTCATAGCAGAACCCAGTTCTGTTCCTGCAGCATCAAATATCAAATTCGTATATGGATTATCGTGCACCACATTCACCCGTGCATCAAAATCGTTTCTAAATTCTTCTCCATGAAACGCCCAGTTCTGATAATCACTCACAAAACCCTTCCTGTATAGGTGATGTCTAACGCCATGAGGTTCTACAAATCGATTATTCTTACAAATCTTGCAGGGACACCTAATCCGACCTGTGGGATCTACCGTACTGACACTCGCCGTTGCAAATTCAATAAAACTATCGACACCATCCATATATTCATGCGATAACTCATTGTCCACTATCCTACGGTACATCCATTCACGGTTTGCAGTCATTCTGTCGTATGATGTTACGAATAGTATCCTAACGAATTAAGAAAAAAACAATCAGAATGCGACGATGAAGAAAATATCAAATTTATCATGCAATATACTATGTCAAACAATAACAAGAATTTTGATGCATGCATTGATAACTTAATATTTTCATGTGCAAACTATTAATGACATGATACAATCATTTGAAGCATGCTTTTATTATAAAATTTCACATGGAAGTCAAAATCAAATTGAAAGTAACTACATGCAAGCATGGATACAATTACATCAAACATTGCAATACATCATAATCATTCATATCAAATAAATGGCAAACACACTTCAATATCTCACTAACTACTACCATGCTTAGCATGGACTCCGTACTCCAAAAATAAGAACACTTTCATATTTCTACATTAAAATCATGCTCAGCATGATCTCCGAACTCCAACAAAGCAGTCCTAGATATCAACAACTAAGTGAGTGTGTGAACAATAAAGTGCTGCATTCAATAAATTAAATAACATGTGATACGTTTGCATCACTTACTCACCACGGGTATTTACCCGATTTGCATTGTTTTTGTCATTTACTTACCACAGGTGGCCGAGCACGAGTTGGTTCCGTTGAAAAATCTGCACAAAAACAAAACAAATTAAGTAACAAACTAACTAATCAAGAAAACAAATTGAAGTAAAACTAACTACCAGTAGACATTAACAAACTAACAAATTGAACAACATGGACAACTTGTATATATACATTACAAAAAAAAATTCAACTTAAAATCCATATGGACAACATATATGCAAACTACACTTAAAACCATATGGACATCTTATATACACATATTACAATTTTTTTTTCAAGCTAATCACATGGACAACATAGGGATCACATAATAACTTTTTTTTTTTTAAAAAGAGATCACATGGGCAGCATAGGTATCCATAACAAAAATTCTTTTCAAAACAGATCACATAGGCAACGTAGGTATCTCATAACAAATTTTTGTTAAACCCAGCCGAGTGGAAGAGAAAGAGATAGACTAAGAAGGTTGGAGGCCTTGTGCTCAGCCAAGCTCCCTTCCACAGCCCCTTTTCGCATTTTTCTCTCAAGGTACGGGTATTTTCTTATGTGAAACGTTTGAGAAATCGGGTAGAGGTAGGATTTCCATGCATGTTTTGATGGAAATCCATGGCGAATCAGTGGATCTACGAATCCACTATGTTATATTGATATTTTTCCTTGTTTTTCATTTTTTTTTTCAAAAAGAAATCCATGGCACGATCGATGTGGTATGGGTGTCGGCTGACAGACCAGCCGAAGTCAAGCCGTGAACCCTCGTTGTTGGCCCAGCCGAGTGATCGGCTGGGTATGATCCCTTTATTTCAAAAAAAAAATCTTTTTATTCACGTTGGTGGCTGTTGGCTGGCTGGCAGCCAGCCGAGTAGCACTCGGTTGACTGCCAGCATGCTGGCAGGTGCGCCAGGCCCAGCACCCAGTCGGCTGGGTGCTAGGCGAGCCTATGACAGGGCCATAGCCGGCCCAGCCGACAAAAATTCTTTTCAAAACAGGGAAGGGGGTTAAACCCCCTGCCGGAAAGGCAGTTCCGGCATGGGGGGTTGACCCCCTGCCGTGCCTTTACGGCAGGGGGGTCGACCCCCCATGCGTTTCCGGCAGGGGGTCGACCCCCCATGCGTTTTCGGCAGGGGGGTCGACCCCCCTTGCCGGAAACGCAGGGGGTCGACCCCCCCTGCCGGAAAGCACGGCAGGGGGTTAAACCCCCTCCGTTTCCGGCAGGGAAGGGGCGTACCCCCTGCGTTTAGAAGAAGAAGAAGAAGAAGAAGAAGAAGAAGAAGAAGAAGAAGAAGAAGAAGAAGAAGAAGAATATTACCTGCGCTTCGCCGGACGGTGGCGGGAGGTTGACGGGGAGCGGCAGCTGGCGAGCGCCGGCTGGCGAGCGGTGGACGGGGAGCGGCGGCTGGCGAGCGGCGGTGGCCGGACGGTGGCGAGAGCCGACGGGCGGCGGGAGGGAGCAATACAGCGAAACAGGGAAAAGAGAAAGAGGGATGGGATTAGGGATTTACGCGACATTTAGCGACGGCTTAGCGACGGCAAAATTCCGTCGCGAAACCCAAATACCAAAAAAGCGACGGAAAATATTCTGTCGCTACTCCGTCGCTAATTAGCGACGGAGTAGCGACGACAGAGTTCCCTCTCTAAATCCGTCGCTAAAATGGTGTTCTTGTAATCAAAAGTAGCGACAAAAACATGCAGTCGCTAATCCGTCGCTAAGTAGCGACAGATTAGCGATAAAAATCATTTTCTCGCTAATCCGTCGCAAATTAGCGACAGATTCTATCTCTAGCTAATCTGTCGCTAAGTAGCGACGAGAAAAATCCGTCGCTAATTTCCGTCGCTAATTAACAATTTTCTTGTAGTGTAAGGAACCCCCTAGTTGGAACTCATAAGAGGAGGTTGTTTTGACCAAATTTGACTTCATGGATGTGCTTAGCATGGTAAAAATATTAGGAGTCTACACTTGGATAGTTTTTGACGTAAAAGTTTATTTTTTTTAGGTTTGAAATTTGGTACATTGTAAGCAGTTGATTTTTTAACTCTCATAAAATCTGACATATATGTCACAAAAACATGATCCAAAGGTCAGTTTATGGTAAACTTAATATATATATATATATATCACATTTAAAGGGTCAGATGTGCAAAAAAAATGTAAACAATAAAAATATTACATTGTTTCATTAGGGGTTCCATACGTACGAGTGTATCAAGTAAATAAATAAACACACACACACATATAAACCTACAAAATGGGCATGATATTAGATTTTTGGTGTTTTTTTTTTTAAATTTGGACCCATAGATGTGTTCAACATGATTGATTTACTAGAAATTGACACTTAGATCATGCATTTTGGATATAAAAAATAGTATTTGGAGCCTCAAAATGTTATAAAAATTGTAGGCCATTGATTTGTGAACCTTATAAAAACCTATGTATGAATCAGACTCAAATGCTCAAAGAAGTGATTCCCATAAAAACAAGCCTATACTGGTCATAATTTTGAAAAAACACTGAAAATATAATAGCATGTTTCATTTAGCACTGTGCCCATTTTGTAGGTTTTCATTTCTCCCACACACACATGTATATATATCAACTTGATCTTTGATCCTCTTGGCTGAATCCTAATTAAAAAAAAAAAAAAATAGTTTGTTTCATTCCATGTTCTTAGCTGGATGTTCCAAAGCATAATTGTTTTATATATGTTTTCAGAGAAGAGGCTTCCTGGCCAACAAGGAAACCATACAGCATCTTCTGGCACCAGACCACATGCTAATGTGCTAATAAGGTTGAAATACTGGCAAAAAATAGCACATGAAAGCTTTTAATTAGGTATGGGCATGCATGCTATTCCTCCAGCACCAATAATATCTTCACCTAACTGAATTCTCTTATGTATGCTTTGGGAAAGGTCACTGATTCAACTTTTATTGTGTGTCTAATCCCCTGAGAAAATCAATGTTATCAGTATTGTATCAGCAAAAAATCGATACCATACTAACCTGAGTTTGCTATTTTTTAATCAATATAAAAAATACATAAAAGTTTTTTTAAATATTAGTTTAATATTATTTTAATGGTTTTAACATGTCATGTTTTGATTGACACAAAATATTTTTTAGTCGATTCACTTTAGAATCGGTATCGACCGATTCACCTGGCCGATACTGACAACATTAGAAAAAACAATGCAGGTTCAAAACCCAATAGAATAGTTGTATAACTGGTAGGGGTCTGCCTAACCCCAGTTTGCCTTTCAAAAAAAAAAACAGCCTATTTTTTTCACATTTCATGATTTTTTTGTGATCAAACCCTATTAAAATGATCTATATGGTTTGTTTACACAAAACAATAATTAGTTTTCTGATAGCATTATTTAACTAGATTTTTCAAGGGCTTTAAATTTCAACTGTCCAAAATGCGTCAAAATTTCATGATAGACAAAATCACATTATTCTGTCATACGAAATTTTGTTGAATGCATCTGTTTCGTCAAATTGATCAAAATAAAGGTTGCACCTGTAAGTTTTAATCAAAGAGTACAGTACTCTAGTGTGCAGCAAATATTTTTCCTTATTTTCAGAAAAAAAACACTCCATTTGAGAAAAAAAACAATAAGTAAAACAGTTTATGCCTTGATGCCAACGACACCATAAAGCAAGGGAGTGGTTGTATCTAAATAATTCGTTTGCTTTTCCATGCCTGAGACCCGTAGAGATGTACACTGGCTCGGGCTCGGCTTGGGCTCATCCCCTTGGTAAATGAGCTGAGCTTGAACCGGTGTATGAAGCTCGGATGCGCTATCGAGTCAAGCTTGAATGACCTGTCGAGCCCGATAAGACTTGTCTGGCTCGATAAAGCTTGGTTCATTGCAAACCCCATATATATAATATCTGTGAAAAAAAATTCAGAACCACATTGTTACTGTAATTATTAAGAACGTGTTAGGTTTGAATTCTGCCTTTTGTGCCTTTTCACTGAGAATGTTTAGTATGTATAGAATTTTCTCAGTAATAATAATGAAAAGATATGTTTTGGCTTAATGGTAGGTCACTTGTTCGGAATCAAATCCCTCCATAATACTTTTTTTTAAGAAATCTTGCTTTAGCTTAGCTCAGCTAAAGCTCAAAAATAAGTCGAGTTCGGACAACGCCTTACAAGCTTTGCTCTGAGCTTGAGCCAAATAAAGTGATTTTGAACTGAGCTGAGTTCAAACAGCCCAGGCTCAGCTCAAACTCGGCGCGTTTGCATCCCTAGGGTAGTTGAAATGATCAAATATTCTGTCAATCACAACTTGACTGAGCAGGCTAGGGCTAAAGGTGGTAGAAAAGAGGATCCCAAGAGATGTGTGAAGTATGATGGTGCATGAGTACTAAATTATCATTAAAAATTCTAAAAAACATCTAAAAGAAAGATGGGTTTGGTGTTATCTAGTGCTTATGTATATATACCCTTTAAAGGTATAAACACCTAGAGAAATTAATTGGGTTTGGTCTTTGGTGTTATTTTTTTTCATGTAGGCCTCGAAGCAGTCGAGATCAGATACCTGGATCTGCTAGCGAAGCCTATTGTACTTACAATCGTTGTCTTGACAGTGTAAACATGTCCTTGTCCCGAAAGAGTCACCAAGTTTCAGCAAAGCAAGGACTTATCCTTGTTAGGGAACGACACTTCAATCTACCAATAAAAAAAACAAACAGAAAAACAAGAAATTTATGTGGTTTGGCCAGAATTACTTATATTTACTACTACACTGAGCCTTCTTTATTAATTAGAGATACACAATACATAAGATGATGCCTCTTTAGTCTACAAATTTTACATGGAGTCTACTAGGAGTCTGCTATATAGTGTAATTGAATATAACAAGGAGTTCAAGATAAAAATTATAGAACTACCTTTCAAAAACATTTGCCTCGTAGTTAATGCCCCCAAACCCCCACCTTACGGGTACGGGACCGACCCCTCCCCTGCAACTTCCACCAACTTACTGCGAAGTTGGATCTGCGAAAGTTATAAATTTATATCCAAGTAAAAAATAAGCTCCACACTCAAATAATCCCTTAGCCTCGTTAATGCACAGGGTTGATGAACCTTGTGAGAATGAAACCCTGGCTAAGGCCCCTTCCATTGTACCAAACTCCTTGAGGTTGTCTTTCGTGTTATTTAGTAAGTATACATTTATAGTCTAATGGGCAGCACAAAGAGAATGCTATGACCAACCCCTAGGGGAGACCACCAATCGACCTTTCAGCATTTGTATGGCTTTTTTTAATGAATTTATAAAATATGCCAGTCTTTTGTACATGCAATTTAGTAAAAAAAACACTGTTTTTAGTTTTTCAAACGAGAAAATAAGTTCTACCGGTTGAGGTGATTTGAAAAACAGATTTTCTTTTTGTGAATTCCATTAAAATCCCTTTCTCTTAACTAATTAAGAAAAATATGGTTCATGTTTCAGTTTAGTTTGGATTCACTATTTGAAACCTTAAATCTAAGTGTAGACCAACATGTTGTTTCAGCACACAAGGGCTCCCCTCATCTGGTAGGGGCAACTTGTGAATGTCACCAAGTTGACGGGATGTCCCAAGTTTGAAACCCATGGGTGGCGTTCATTGCTGCAAGTCAAAGCTGGGGGTACTCCCCGGTGGGCAGGGGAGACCTTAAGGGTTTTAACAACCCGAGGCCAGCCAAAGTGTGGTCAGTGATGGGGGGTTCTCCTTGGATTATCCCAAAAAACAGTTTAATTTGGACCCAAATGAACATGGAGTGAGAGAGGCAAAGTTTAGGAACTTAAAACAATAATTACATTTATTAATTAAGAGAAAGAGGCAACTTTCACCTCAAAAAAGAGAGGAGAAAGAAAAATAAGTGTGAAATAGGGATGGCAGTGGACCGGGGCGGTGGTGGGGGACAAGGTCTCCACCCCCACCCCATCTCAAATCCGAACCTCCATCCCCGCCTTCATCCCCATGCGGGGATGGATTTTAACCTCCATCCCCGTTTAATGTCCTCCATCCCGGGTCCAAACGGGGGCAAGGCGGGGCGGGGCCCCGTTCCCCCTCGATCTATAGTCATCCTTTGAAGGATTGGGGATGGGGTGGGGCAGGACAAGGCGATGATTGGGACGGGGACAGGGCGAGGGAAAGCGTAAGTCCATCCCCGCCTCTATCCCCACACGGGGATAGATTTTAACCTTCGTCCCCGCCTCCATCCCCACACGGGGATAGATTTTAACCTTCGTCCCCGCCTCCATCCCCGTTTCATGTCTTCCATCCCGGGTCCAAACGGGGGCAACGTTGTCCCCTGGTCCACTGCCATCCCTAGTGTCAAACCAATATGGCCATGGGTCCGTTTCTGAACTAAATTGTTTTTTAAAAAGATTCACAAAAATAGGTTTGAATTGGATCAAATTAAATTGGTTTATTCAAAAAGCTGATATTTAAAAATTAAAAAAATCATAAAATAAAAATAAAAAACAGGAAAAAAATTAAAACAAGGAAATACAGAAATGAAGTAAACGATGACTTCTTATAGAGTCCAATCAAATTTTAAAATAGACATTTAATGACTAAACAATATAATAGCGAACAATTATCATAATTATATATCACAAAGAAATAAAAAACAAATCGGGGAGATTTGCAATTAAATCGGTGAAGTACCGATTCGAACTGATTCTTGTAAAATTGAGTCAACCCTTATCCATAACTACACCAAGGACCTACTTTGCTGGCATCCTCCCAAAAAAACCCATCAAGCTCACTGGAGCCCACTAGGGCTAAAGTCCTCAATGCAATGACAGTGGTAGATGTGGGTCCATATCAATTACAAGCATAGTGACAAAAGTTAAAAACGGCAAAATATCGGCAGTTAAAAACTCACATGAGAAACTGATTTTTTTTTTAAATATCATATTTTTGGGAAAAATCTTGGCAATAAAAGATAAATTAAAAATATATAAAATAATTTTTATAAGAAAATATATTTAAAAATAAAAACACTATTTTTCATGATAAATAACCAATAAAAACATAAATATCATGTTTAAAATATGATTTTGATGGAAAAAACTTGCAAGAAATAAAAAATATCGTGAGAAATTACCATTTTTTATCTTTCGGATAATTTATTGCGATATTTTCATTAGATGTTCATAAACTCCCGAGATTTGTCACTATGATTACAAGTGCCCATTCTCTCTATGCATCAATAGCTATGCTGATGGTATGGGCTCATTGACATGGATCTATCAAACACATCTTTTCTCATTAATGATGTTTCAGCTTCCACATGGAATGTCTGAAGATTGCTTTATTGATCCTCTATAGCCCTTTCTTTTGAATGCATGGGAATAATTAATGCTGGGAAAGAGAGGCTTATTAATCTCATGGCCCCCCAATGGAGGCCATGAAACAATTTGACCTGTTTTGTGTATGGTTGAAAAGATTGCACATTTGCCCAAAGCAAGAAAAAGAACACACTATACAGGGCATGTTTGTCTCACACTGGAGAATGTGATAGGATCAGTCTTGTGACCAACTTTCTCAAGTTTTAAAGGAGGAGCGTTCTCAAGTAAGGGGACGTTGGGTTCGTTCCCACAGAATCGCTTTCTCAGGGAAACCTGAGAAAGTGATTCTAAATGCCTGAAATCTTGCCCTGGGATTTGGAATCAGAATGATTGAAATTATTCTGATTTCAAATCCCGTCGAGTTGAGGCACCCGAGAGTACCCTAAGAATCACAATCACAGCTTGCACTGTCTCATGTTTGTGAAAAACTTGAAAAAGTGATCTGATTGTAATTTGCAATCACAAGATCTTGAAAAAATAGTTGCAAATGTGCCCAATACTGGTGATCTGTGTGACACCGGATGAAGATAAAATGGCCAACTTGGTTCCACTTCTGTGTAGGGGTGTCAACATGTCGGATCTGGTTTGAACCAGGTGATTTTGAACCCAGATCTGTTTTGAGGTGCAGGTACTGGGTTCGGATCCGGTTCTTATCGGGTCTGCTATAAGCAAAACCATACACCGACCCTATAAGGATTACATGAACGGGACCCAGTCAATACCTGATAAAATAATATTTTTTAATCATTTTTATATTGAAAAATCATGGGTCTCAATTAAAACTCAGGTCGGACTCGGGTCTGGTATGAAATTTCAAAAACCATACCCTGCTCTATATACTACTCACCCTTTGGATCCAGCCTGGTTTCTACTAAACCCTGACGCTATAGGGTTTGGTAAGGGTCGGGTCCAGGTCAACCCGGACCCGTTGACACCCCCCCTACTTACGTGGTTGGGTCTCTTAGTTCAAAATCAAAATGGATGCCTAAGGGTCTGTACACAAGCCGGGTTCAAGCGGAGCTTGGGCTGGCTTGTCAAAAAAAATTGGGTGTCCAAGGTCAGTTCGAGTTCGAGATGAGCTTGGACACCCTCTATCCATAACCAGCTCGAGTCGAGCTCAAGCTTGAGTTGAACTACTTTAATGTTTTTTTTTTTTTTAAAACAACATAAAAGAGGTGCGGTTTTGAACTCACCACCTCCTACGTAAGGGAAATGCATAAACCACAAGGGTAACAACTATTTTTTTTTCTCAATAGAATATCTTAATATATGAAAACTGACTCATATAACTATTTAAACCCGGTGTGATTGGGCTAACCAAGCTTAACTGAGCTCGATTGCTTCTTCAAGCTCGACAGGCTCATTTATTTTCTCGCACGAATTTGAGCCGAGCCCGAGCTAGCTCAGCTTGTTGTGCAACCCTACTCACACATGGTAAACTATTATTCCACACAAATTAGATGTGGAAAAAAAAAAGCATGATATGAAATACAAAATGATGTGCAACGCTAAGGTGCTCCATAAGCACCTATACCCACCTACATGAATTCAGCATAGCATAATAATGCCTTAGATCATGTTTTTTTAATGTAAAAATAAGAATTTTTAAGTCATGAAATTTTGGCATATCGTGAGCTGTTGATTTTTGAAGATCTTAAAAAAAAACATACATATACACAAAACAGAGCCTATAGATAAATGCTGATATCCACCAAAAACAGATAGCAGTCATCATGTAAGAGTAATGAAAAGACAGATATCCTCTTTCACTATAACCTAAATTCATTTAAATTGATGGCGTATAATTGGCCTTCAGCTTGGTCACAGATGTTCTTGGAAAATATCAACATGGCAAAATCTGGATATTTTGAAAAACGTAGCATTTTCTTGGAAGAATCTCAATAAAACATCAATATACAAAAATACAAAATATATGTAGAGTGTCTCCCACTTTCCTAAGGATCCATAATATCACTTCTATGGCAATACTACGTAGCATAGTTTAAAAACTCGCCGGGTCAACCCAGTGACTCGGTTGACTCAGGCCGGATCGCCCAGTCACTAGGTCAAAAATGAGTCATACATACATATATATATATATATATATATATATATATATATATATATATATATATATATATATATATTGTATAAAATATTATATAAACATTATATATTATATATAAAAATATGGTTATAATATATTAATAAAATTATGCATTAAATATATTATAAAAAAATATCATATAATGCATATTATATATAATATATTGATAAAATACTATAAAACATAGATAGTATATGCATATATTTATATATTTTATATAAAATATAAAGTTACATGACTCGACTGAGTCACCCAGTTGACCCAGCTGAGTCATGAAATAATATGCCGCAAAAGTTTGACATGACATAGCAAAAGGCAAAGATGAGGTGAAACAAGCCCACAAGGGCTCCAATCATCTGGTAGGGGCAACTTGTGAATGTCACCAAGTTGACAGGACGTCGCAAGTTCGAAACCCACGGTTGGCATCCCTTGCCGCAAGGTCAAAGCTAGCTGTACTCCCCGGTGAGCAGGGGGGACCTTAAGGGTTTTACCAACAGGAGGCAAGCCAAGGTGAGGTCAGTGATGACGGGTTTCCCTTCGATTATCCAAAAAAAATGAGGTGAAACAAAATATCCTTTCGCAAATCTGGTAAGGATATTAAATCTGATGGGGCTTTATGACTAGGGCTGTGAAACAAGACGACCTGACTTGGCTCACGTTCGGTTTATAAAGGGCTTGTTTGTACTCCTGAAATAGGCTTAGCAATCCAAACAAACAAGTGTTCAACTTGATTCTGCTCGTATAAACTCGTTAACTAGTAATAAATATATTTTACATATATTTTGTATCACAGTATAGATGTTGAAGGGCTTGGCTTGCAAAACAATAAAAGTAGAGTTCAAAATCCTACTGCCTAGAGCTTTGAAAAAATGTACTTAATTTTTCTGAATAAGTCAAGTCAAGCTTGGCCAAATGGTTTTACAGTCCAATTTGATCGATATGGCCCTGTTTGGATGTGTTTTTTCTAATTGTTCATAAATGTAATTAAAAAACACAGTTTTTATAATTAAGTGAAAGTATGGATCACAAACTATTCAAACTAGAATGATGAAGAAACGGCGATAAGTGGTAAGTGGAATAGTGATGAAAAAAGCGGCATAAAAAAGATGAAGATTGGAAACATGGTGGTGATAGTTTGAGTTGAATGGATGGTAGTAGTGATGGTTTTGGTGTGGAAGAATTAGAGGTGGTTGCGGCGATGGCAGTAACGGGAATGAAGAACAGGTGGTGGTGATGGTGAAGAAGCAGTGATGCTGATGGTAGCAGTAGCGGTGGTGGTGATGGTGATTGCAGTGGTGGTGGTGCAAAATGGTAGTGAATAATAGGCAGCGATGGTGGTAGGGTGTTGGTGGTGAAGTGATGATAGCGAAGAGCAGGTGGTGATGGTGATGACCAATAAATGGTGGTGGTGGTGGTTGTAGTGGTGGAATGGAATAAGATAAGTTAGTAGTAAAAAACAAGAGGTCATCCATCATTTTCAAAAACAAGAGGTGCTTTCTACTTATACTAATGAAAAGTTGATAAAAATTAAAAAAGAAAAAGAAAACTGCTAAACATAAAAGCGTGTTATTTAAAATAAATACAAATAGCAAAGAGCTATTTACAAAACAATCAACTGTGGGTAAGTTTCAGCATTTTGTTTTTGTAAACGACCTAGCTCAAGCTTGGCTTGTTTAGCTTGAGCCCGGTTTGTCTCACCACATGAATGAACTGAGCTTGGACACCCTCTCTCAGTTGGTTCGGCTTGTTTGCCAACCCTATTTAGGACTGTGCCAAGGCCTGAAACTGCTTCACATCCTTTCTAAAAGCGGGCGTTACATGTGAAAGTAGCCCTCTTCACCTAGCAATCTAGAACTGCCGCAGCTGTATGAGGCTCATAGAACACTGCTGCAGACCCACATCTCCTATATGAGCTTAGAGGCAAACCAGCACACCTCATATGATGTGGCATAAAATGCCCACATTTTGGTACGGACATAAGTATATTCCTATGATGTTTCTATATACAGAAGGGGGAATCCGTCAGTTGCTGATTCAAGAAGCAAACATAGGAGGAAAATCAGAAGTAAAATCAGTAAACAGACCATATGCTTTTCCATAGTGCAAGTGTTCAAGAAAAAGACTGCATGCGAACAGCGAAGAAAACTATAATAGAAGCGATTAAGAGATAACATAAAGTATAGTTAAATTGTGTTTTTTTTTACTTAAAATAAATTTAAATTTTTTTGTTTTATAAAAAATAGTCGTGATCTAATAGAGGATCAAGCTTGAGCTAGAGGATCAAGAAATTTCATCCTCAAATCTAGAGGATGAAGCTCTCATTTTTTCTGGAAGTGCCCCTAAAGTACCAGAAGCATGAAAGAATCATCATAATCATCACGGCATCATGGCATTCTGTTGATGCCGCAGCTGCCACTGCCATCACTACTCAAACATCTAAAAGAATCATGCTATATACAGCAGAGATAAGAGAAAATAAAGGTGCACAAGATGGGACAAAAGAGAAATCAGATTAGTTAAAAGAGTAACATGTTTGAGACAATATACAAAAGCTAATTAGGAGATATTTCTCTAGTTAGGATGGAATATATGATGCGTGAACAATCCTCATCAGAATACTCCACCGAGGGATGTTCCTTGCTACAGTAAATAACAACTGATAGATGTCACCCTTAAGAGCTATCCCTTGACTTGAGGGACCACATTGCATTCTGCAGTAAAGATGGATTAACTTATCAGCTCAAGCAGGTGTGGAGAATTCCAACAGCTCCCCAATTGGCTACCATCATGAGCACGAACAAAACCTCCCATGCCCCACAATCAAGTAACTTTCATTTATAATAGGACTCAAAATGCCAAGAAAGTTGCAGAGGCATTTAGTTGTGAGCAGAGGATTGAGTATCAAAGGGAAGATCAATAGAGGTGGCGTTCCCATAAAATTCTTCAAGGTTGTAAAATTCTCGTTGTTGAGGGAGAAAAATGTGTACAACGACATCACCTGAAAATGTGAAAGGATAAAAAACATCATTATCTGAACAGGACTAAGAACAATTCAGTGTGGAAGCTGATCCACCAAGATGGTGTCAGACGATGCTGAGGATTTCAGACAGTGCCTCAATCATGCTACCAGGATGTACCTACTTTTTGGATGCATAATCCTACATGTTCAAAGTTGGGTCAACGAATTTAAATGTTGCTACTACTTAAAGAGACAAAATCTTTAACGAAGTCCAGCAAAATGTGTGTTGGGTTTATCATTGCCAGATGCAACTCTATTTAACTGCTATTGTTAACAACCCACAACAGAATCCATAGTGCACTCCTATTGCCTTGGGTATGGGTCACCAAAGTGGAAGCTGATCCATCACTAGGATGCAAAATAGTCCTACATTTACCAAACTGGGTTGATGAATTCAAGTGATTCTACTATTGAAGGAGACAAATGGCTTACCGAAGTCCAGTAAAGTCCATGAGTTGGGTTTCATGTCGCCAGAAGGAACTTTGTTGAATTGTTTTTCTGCTACATCTCTAATTTTTGTGCTGTATTGAAGACAAAGAGCTCCAATTACCCATCATATTATTTCTCATGGAACATATTACGTTGAAAATGAGAAATGATTTTTTCACACAATCAGCAGACGGTCAATACCTGATAGCATTAATCTGGGGGCGAGAAAAAGCTGTAGCAATTATAAAGAAGCGAGTCCAATAGACCAAAGGCTTTACAAATAGAAGCCGGATGTCAGAGGCCTTCACATCACTTGCAATCTTTGCTAGAGCTACAGCAACTACAAGGAACCAACTTATGTTTCCAGAGATGATTATCAATATGCTGATTTTCTTCTTAACATCAACACACATTTATTTTACAGAGTATCTCTAAAATTAACCAGAGCATGGATTAATCATGTTCCAAGTAGCAAAGTGCCTCTGAAACACTGGAAGAGTATGGTACTTGATGGTTTGATCAGGAAAGCAATTTTTGCAAATTCTGCAATTTATATTGGGCACCTTTTAGGAAAAATAATACTTATTGATTACCAAAGACTTGCCTAAGGATAGAGAAAAAGATTCCAGAACAGTTGTAATTTTAAACATAACAAGATGCAAAGACACAATTAGATGTAGAAGCATAAGCAAACTGCTAAAAATGGTTTCTTTTGGAAAATAAACCCACTGATTATCTTCAAAATGCTATGTTACATAAAATGGGGGATATTTTCATGGAAATGTCCAATAAGAAAATCAGATAAAGGGATATAATACAGGAGTAAAAAAACAAAGTATTGTCGACATAGTCAGAAAGCTAATGTTATTGAGATAATACAGGAAGTAAAATTGATCGCTGTGAAAGAGTTAGAAAGCCAACTCCTCAGGCCAATTTCACAACTGGTGCAGTTTTATTTTCTTTAGATGAATCATGCACACCCTATGATCCACCATGGTAAATGTTTCCACAAAATAATCTGACATCAGGAAAACATAAGGATAAGCTTACATGACAAACATTCGGCATCATCACTAGCTTCTTTACTGGCTGGCTTCTGATCAGTGCTTCTAAAAACCACTTTCCCATACTTTTCAAATAAATCATCCAATACCTCATCCATATCTTCATTCATGCCCTGAAACAGAATATTGTTCAATCTTTATATCATGAAAGTTGATATAATGGTAGTAAGTCATCTTAAAATTCAATCTGCTCAGGGTAGATGGTGAATCATCATGATCATATATTTGTTTGATGAAGAAGCTAGAGATTTTATTTTCTAAGAGTACATAATACATGTTGATGGTTTCCAATTCATCAATGAGATAACACTTTCCATGAAAATACATGAAAGAAATGGAAGAAACCCTGAAATATATTAAAATGCTGGTAAGCCCAACAATTTATCCCTTTTTAGCAAGAGGAAGCATTCCATACCAGAAACATAATTTGCAAATTAAGTCTCTTGTATTAAGGCAATCCAGGATGATCTTATAAACAGGAAGAGTGAATGAAAGGTGTAAAACATACCAGAAATCTTGATATTCTTAACCATGAAATGTTCGCCTTAGTAAACATCAATTCACAAATGCACTCCCTCTATTTGCAATTTTTCATTTTTGAAGGCTAAAATACCAAACAAATTTGACACAGCATCCAGTAAACCAATTTCCATCCATAAACCACTTATCAGAGTCCATATGCAATAGAGGTACACAAGGAAAATGTTCAAAACTATGTCACACGGACTCGGCTAGGGGGTCGACGCACCCGCGTTGACACGCCCCGACACGGGTGTGGCTTCGGACACAGGGCAGACTCGGTCAACAAGTGTCGGACTCGGTCAACGCACCGGGGCTGAGTCCGTCCACTTTATAGACTCGGTCAACTTTGATTGAGTCTATTTTTATCCATTTTAGGGCAAAAAACTAAAAAAAATGATCTCTCTCTCTCTCTCTCTCTCTCTATATATATATATATATATATATATATATATATATATATATATATAGCATGAGTGTTTTTATATTGTTATATATTCACATATATGGCTTGAAACTCCATGGCCCCTACTCAACCCTAAGGGGCCTCTTGCTTTTTTTGCAGAAAGGGGGCACTCACATGGGAACTCAAACTCAGGGTAGGGGGGACCTCCCTATCGATGAGCCCAGACCTTGACCACAAAACTCGAATACTCTTTGAACCAGCAGGAAACCATGAAAAACACAACTAGTTCCAGTAAAAAAGGTAACACCCACCAAGACAATCCTCCTCAATGGTGATTGTATATTGACAGTGTCATCACTTTACCATTAGAATAACCACAGCAAATGGAAACCATTACCAGCCTCTGTTATGAGTGAACATCAACAAGTTCAGCAAAATTAAGTTCTTAACAATTCAAAGGATACCATGGCAGTGCCCAAGCACCAACAATGACTTAGATTTGCAAAAAGTACAATTTGCAAAATTAGTAAAAACACTCGTGCTGGTGCCAAACTTTAGAGGACAATATCCACATATATGCACACACTGGATATATATATATATATATATATATATATATTTTTTAAATATATATATATATACATATATATATAGCCGTGTCCCCGTGTCCAAAATTTTTGAAATTGCGCCGCACCTGTGTCGCACCCGCACCCATGTGACATAGGTTCAAAACTTGAGCTCTTGGCAAAAGAGACAAGGGCTAAAACCAGTGTTTAAAAACTCACTAAGTCAACTCGGTGACTCGGTTGACTCTGCTTGACTCAGTCATTCACTGGGTCAATGACCCAGACTTAACAAAGCTCTGCCGAGGAGTCATGGCCGAGTCGGACATATATGATATATATATATATATATATATATATATATATATATATATATATATATATATATATATATAATGTATAAATGATATATACTTGTGAGTCACTGGGTTTTAAAACTATGCTAAAGCTATGAGGAAATATACTGAGACATCGTGAAGACTGTGGAAGCAAAAACTAATGAGGCTCAGTGGTCGCACATTGTTACACATAAATCTTAGGTGGAGCTTATATCTACTCACAGCAAGCCCAGACACAAATGGAAGAAGGGGAACTAGCATTAGAAGGTGCTGAAAGAATTATGGTGCTTTAACTGTTTGGTATTTACTACCTTGCCTGCTTGACTAGCATGGAAGATGTAAACCAAACATCTCGAGAAAAGTGCACTCATGAGGAGACCAACTAGATAAATATTTTATCATGGTGATGGAGAACAATATGGTGGAAAAAAAAAGTCTGGAACCAAAAGTCGTTTTTCCTATGGTGTGTCGAAAGCATAAGCAGAGTCACCTGGAAGATCCAAGCTAACATGTGTCTTTGTAGTTCACACTTAAATTCTTGATGATCCACTCTGTTAAAATGTAAAACTGTACATATATGTATATATAATAATATTATATTATTATATATATAAATACATTTTTCATTTCTTTCTTTTCTGTATTTTTTTCCTTTATTTTTATTTTTTGTCTTTATGTCATCTAGTTCAGTTTGAACTAGAATGACTGTTGCTAGTCAAGTCCTGTCCAGACTTGACTAGCAATAGAGCTGTTGGACTGACACATTCCAACAGCTCTAAATAGAGCTGTTGGATTGTGCCCAACAGCTCTATTGAGTCCTCTTTCAGCTGTGTATATAAAGGGGTGCAGCCCCTCTTGTTTTTTACTCCAATGCTTCTTAAGCAATTGGTTTTTCATATCAATAAAGAATACATTTTTATTTTTATTTTGTTTCCAGTTATACCCTTTTTAAGGGTTATGCTTTAGTGTCATTCTTGACACTTGCTCTTGTTAATCAAAGCTCGTGTTTCGAAGATCCCCATTTCATTTCATGGTATCAGAGCCGCGGAAGTACTAAATCTTGAGGAAAAGCTGCCTCGATTTCCGTGCCCGTTTGCAAAAGTGTTCGCCACTTGAAGAGAAGTGTTTTATCACTTCATTGGAGAAGATTTCACATCTTGTTGTATTGTTTTTTTTCTTTCTTTTTCATTTTCCTTCTTGTTTCTCTTCTATCCCTATTCTTTCTAACATTCCAACTAGACAATCATCCCGAATCTCGAGGCCTCCAGGAAAGTTTGTATCATACGAGTCTTTCTCACCCACATATAGGGCAGTTATTGCATTAATTCACTCATATGAAGAACCATCCACATATTTTCAAGCAAAAAATGATATCAAATGGATAGAAGCCATGAAAGCTGAATTAGATGCACTTGAAAAGGCTTCTACATGGAATATTCAAGATCTTCCTCCAGGGAAGAAAACTATAGGATGTCGATGGGTTTATAAAATTAAAACCAAGAGTGATGGTACTCTTAAAAGATATAAAGCCCGTTTAGTAGCCAAAGGTTATACCCAAGAATATGGGATTGATTATGAAGAAACCTTTGCTCCGGTGGCTCGTATGACTACTGTCCGAACCTTAATTGCCTTAGCTTCTATCAAAAAATGGTCTATTTTTCAAATGGATGTCAAAAATGCTTTTTTAAATAGAAAGCTAGTTGAAGAAGTATATATGGAACCCCCTCCTGGTCTAAGTATTCCTAAGGGTAAAGTCCTTCGCTTAGAAAAAACTCTTTATGGACTTAAACAAGCACTAAAAGCTTGGTATGATAGGTTTAGTCGTGTTATGATTGATATTGGTTTTCAATTCTGTTTAACTGACACTGCTTTGTTTATTAAGAATTCTGATGCAGGGATCATTGTGCTTCTTCTCTATGTGGATGATATGATCATCACCGGAAACGATAAACAGAGAGTTGAAACAATCAAAACACTTCTTAAATCTCATTTTGAAATGACTGATTTGGGCTTGTTGAGATATTTTTTAGGCATTGAAGTTGCTTATTCTCCTAGAGGATATTTATTATCTCAGACTAAATTTGCTTTTGATATTGTTTTCAGGTCTGGTATTACTGATGATAAGAAAGTTGACACTCCAGAAGTTGTTAATGTTAAAATGAAGATTGATGATGGAGAACTTCTTGCAGACCCTACTCCTTACAGACAGCTTGTCGGGGCACTTTCCTATCTATCCATTACCAGACCAGATATAGCACATGTTGTTCATACAGCAAGTCAATTTCAACATGCTCCTACTTCTGTTCATATGGGAGCAGTCATGCGTATTATCAGATACATCAAGTCCTCTCTTTCACGAGGACTTTTCTTATCTTCTTCCTCTTCTCTTGATTTAATTGCATATACTGATGCTGATTGGGGAGGTGATCCTAATAACAGACACTCAACCACTGGCCTTTGTGTCTTTTTAGGGGAATCATTAATCTCGTGGAGGTGTAAAAAGCAGCAGAAGGTATCTCTCTCATCCACTGAAGCTGAATACAGAGTCATGACAACCACGACCATGAAAGTAGTTTTGCTCCGACGACTGCTTGCTGACATGGGAGTTGAAGCAACAAAGGCTTCACAAATGTGTTGTGACAACAAAAGTGCGATCTACATTGCCAGTAACAGAACATTCCACGAATGCACCAAACACATCGAAATGGATTGTCACTACGTCAGAGAGGAATATCTACACGGGATAATTGATTTGCCATATGTCACTTCAGAATATCAATTAGCAGACTTCTTTACAAAGCCTCTCGCTGCTCCCCGATTTCACTTTCTCTTAGACAAACTTTCGCTCATTGTACCGTAAGTTTGAGGGGGAGTGTTAAAATGTAAAACTGTACATATATGTATATATAATAATATTATATTATTATATATATAAAAATACATTTTTCATTTCTTTCTTTTCTGTATTTTTTTTCCTTTATTTTTATTTTTTGTCTTTATGTCATCTAGTTCAGTTTGAACTAGAATGACTGTTGCTAGTCAAGTCCTGTCCAGACTTGACTAGCAATAGAGTTGTTGGACTGACACATTCCAACAGCTCTAAATGGAGCTGTTGGACTGTGCCCAACAGCTCTATTGAGTCCTCTTTCAGCTGTGTATATAAAGGGGTGCAGCCCCTCTTGTTTTTACTCCAATGCTTCTTAAGCAATTGGTTTTTCATATCAATAAAGAATACATTTTTATTTTTATTTTGTTTCCAGTTATACCCTTTTTAAGGGTTATGCTTTAGTGTCATTCTTGACACTTGCTCTTGTTAATCAAAGCTCGTGTTTCGAAGATCCCCATTTCATTTCACCACTCTCACTCCCATCAAACAGACAATGATCTAAGAGACATTGTAGAACATGTATCTGGCATGAACTTCATTATACGATGAAAGAGAACATAGTAACCAGTACATCAAAATTAATACCAAAAAATCATACTCATACACATACATACAAAATTTACACATGCATACTCTATCAATGAAAATATAAGACGATCCTTCATAGGCACTCAAATGATCTACCAAACAAAGTATCAACCAGATCACTAGTTACCTTAGAGACTCCCTCATTCTTGCATTCTTTAGTATCAGAGTTCTTGAAGGGTCAGATCCAACAGTACCTTAAAAAAGTCTGAACAGAATCTAAAATCCTAGTACCAAAATTGTCAAATTTGCAATAACACCGACACATGATACAGATAGGTATATGCTACCAGCCAATCATAGACCAATTTTAGTAACTACAGACTCAGTGCAGGACTTGGAAAGTGGATCAGACAGAGTTGATAATGATTTTGAAATACATAATCTAATACAATAAATGAGTTCAAACTAATATGATTTCAACATGGTTGTAATCCATCAGTCCATGGTCAAGAAGAAAGTAAAGGCTCTTGAACTTCGATCAATCTGCTACAAGCACCTCATTTACATGATTCGGGATCAAGAAAGGGCTTTCAAGATTTGGCAAGTACCTAAGCTAGATATTACAATCGTCCATCCTACTAGTGACAGGAACCACATTCACAAAGAAGTGCTGAGCTGCAAGCGAATCATCATATTCACAAAAGAAACCAAGTGCATTATCTAGGAATCCATTGCTTGATCGTAATCCAATTCTTTCAATTCTTTACTCTTCAAACACATTTCTAGAAAGTTCTATATAATCAGTGACCTTCATTCAGACTTGCACATTGCCCACATTGGATTTCAACAAATGGCACAGAGAAATAACCTGACACTGCATTCGGCTGATTCCAAGGGCTTATCAAAGTGCAAGCGACTCAATAAGATGAAACTCGGCCCAGATTGAGTCCTAGTTGATCAAGCCATTTGGCCCGGAATTAGTGTCAATTGATTTGATTCCCTCAAATTCATGAAGAACTTGTTAGGATTATGGATCCAGGATCCAAAGCAGAATGCGTTAAGAGATCAACGCAACAGGCTGGAGATATGGATAGCCTTTCAATACCAGAATTACCAAATTCTGTTTCTAAAGAAAGATATGTTGTTCCTAAAAAACAGCATTAGTTAAAGGAAAATAAACTGTTACATTGTAAACAAAAGAATTATTTAAAGGAACCTGCATCTCTCAATATGGAGTGAGAAACTAAAGAGTGATAGCAGCACCGTGGACGTAGGCTCTGCCGAACCACGTTAAACGTCTTTGTGTTTGGTATTTTCTGTGTGGCTTTTCTCTTTACATGGTATTGGAGCCTATGACGGCTCCTGCTTTCTGCCACTGGTCGTGTTGATCTTACTTTCTGTTGCGCTCTGTTTCTGTTCTCCGTGGCTGCTTCCAACTCGTCAGGTTCAGCTGCAACTTCAATGGTCAGTTCTCCTATTTCTCAACCCGGAATTCAGTGGAATGCTTTTTCTAGCCTCGTTTCCATCAAACTCGATAGAATAAATTATCTTCTTTGGAGGTCCCAAATCGAATCAGTCATGTTTAGCCAAGATTTACTTAAATTTGTTGATGGATCATATCCGGCTCCTACACAATATGTTCAAGATGGAAATAACAAATTGATAAACCCTGATTATATGACTTGGAAGCGATCAGATCAGCTCGCTTTAAGTTGGATTAAGGCCACTGTGACTGAATCGGTCCTTAGCCAAATTATCAGAACACCAACAGCTCGTGATGCTTGGCTCTCTTTAGAAAAATCGCATGCCTCCCAATCCAACATGTGCATTCTTCAACTAAAGAAAGATCTTCAAGATGTTAGGAAAGATGACAAACCTATGGTGGACTATTTGAATCAAGTTAAATTTTTGGCTGATTCTTTGTGTGTTGTTAATGAAGTGGTTGCTGATGAAGATCTGATTCATCACACTCCAAATGGATTATCGTTTGAATATGAGAGTTTTATAACATCCATATCCACCATGAAACAACTTCCTACATTTGTCGAACTTTATGATTTACTCTTGAACCATGAAAAACGTCTCCACCATATAAATCAAAGAAGTGTTCAGCAAGTCAAACAATCCACAATTTTTTTCTCTCAGCGCGGTCGAGGCTGAGGATACTTCTCTCGTGGTAGGGGTAGAGGTAGAAATCAGCACAACTATGCCCCACAAAACCAGAATACTCAAGGACATCGAAAGGAAAATAGTTCTCCTAATCAGCCGGTTGTATGTCAGTTCTGTGGTAGAAGAAATCACACTGCAAGGCAGTGTTATGATATTCCAAAAGCCTTCGCAGCCTTGGCTATGGAACAACTTGCTGACGTTCATTGGTATCCCGATACAGGGCCCACACACCATATGACGTCAAATGAAGACAGCCTGGTACACAAATTAGAATATAAAGGAAATGGCGTTATGGTCGGCAATGGTTCAAATTTGCCTATATATCACACATGTAATATCTGGTTAGCTGCTACGAAAAAACCTTTCAATCTTCATCAAGTTCTACATGTTCCTGGAATTAAAAAAATTTTGTTGACCGTGGCAAAATTCTCTAAGGATAATAATTGTTTTTTTGAGTTTTATCCTCACAAGTTTTATGTTAAGGATGTGCAGACCAAGAATGTGTAGAATCAAGGGCCGAATAGGCATGGGCTCTATGTCTGGTCGAATTCATCTCACCATCAAGGAAAGCATCAAGGAAGACAACAGTTGGCAGGTCACAATCAAAATAAGCTTGACGTCGGACAACAAGCATACTTTTCAGTTTTGCATAATAAAGATGCCACTATTTGGCATTGTCGGCTAGGTCATCCAAGTCGCAACATTATGAACTCTATTATTCATGACAGTTTTAATTTTAAGTGTGATAGTGTTATTGATACTTGCTCTAGTTGCATGATTAGTAAAATGCATCGTTTGCCATTTGAGACTTCAAAAACCAGGGTTGTTTCTCCTCTTGAAATTATTCACGTTGATCTATGGGGACCGACGTCATTGATTTTCCGAGAAGGATATTGGTACTATCTTCTTTTAGTTGATGATTTCTCCAAGTTTTCATGGATTTTTCCTTTAACAAAGAAATCTGAAACATTTCAGTGTGTCAAGAATTTTAAAAATCTGGTTGAGCTTCAACTAGGTTTTAAAATAAAAAAATTTCATAGTGATCGTAGAGGAGAATTCTTGAGCCAAGAGTTCTCCCAATTTCTTGATGACAAAGGGATCAAACGGTGGATTTCGTGTCCTCATAGTCCGCAACAAAATGTAGTAGTAGAACGAAAACATCATCATATAGTTGAAACTGGCCTAAGTATGATGTTTCATGCCTCTCTTGATGCTACATTTTGGTTTGAAGCTTTTAAAGTTGCAGTTCATACCATTAATCGACTTCCATCTCCTAATATTGGGTTCAAATCTCCTTATGAACTGCTGATCAAAGAAAAGCCAACTTATGATCATCTAAGGGTCTTTGGTTGCACATGCTATCCTTATTTGGGATCACATCGGACGTCTAAACTGGCTCCTAAGTCAAGACCATGCATCTTTATTGGCTATGGAACATGCCACAAAGGGTATTTATGTTGTGATCCTATTACAAAGAAAGTCTTCATCTCTCGACATGTTTTATTTGATGAACGTGAGTTTTTATATTCAAATTCTCAAAATCCAGTTAAGGCCCCAGATGTCACAAAATGGCTTGCTGAGACTACAAAAGGAAAGCTAGATAATCGAAACAAGTCCATATTGCTTCACAACCCTTTTTATCATGATCAAATTGTTTTCCAGCGTGCGCAAAATTCTCCTCCCATGCCTGAATCATCTAGAGATCATGTTCATCATGAAATTGTACACATGAGACAAGATCAACCTGTCTCTCATGATAAGGCACCTTCTGAAAGGCAAGAAGAGCCTATAACTAGGAGTGTTCATCATATGGTCACTAAGTTCCAGGATGGGACGTTGAAACCGCACATCCCCTTTTCCCTGTTACATGTTCACCATCCCTCTATGGGACTATCGAGTGAAGCTTATGAAGATGAGGAACCAATGCATTTCAAAGAAGCTATACAAAATCCAAAATGGGAGAGAGCAATGCATGAAGAAATGAGTGTCTTACACATTAATAAAACATGGGAGCTAGTTCCACCTCTACCTGGGAAAAACATAGTCGGAAGCAAGTGGATTTACAAAATTAAATGTCATGCTGACGACACCATTGCTCAGTATAAAGCTCAGTTGGTAGCAAAAGGATATAGTCAACAAGAAGGAATCGATTATTTTGAGACTTACAGTCCCGTTGTCAATCCCACAACCATTGGCCTAGTTCTCTCTATGGCCATAAATCAAGGATGGGACATTCGCCAATTAGACGTAAATAATGCATTTCTTCATGGTTTTTTGAAAGAAGAAGTTTTTATGACTCAACCTTCCGGTTTTGAAGACAAGACCTTTCCCCACTATGTGTGCAAGTTACACAAAGCTCTGGATGGATTAAAGCAAGCTCCTCGAGCTTGGTATGAGAGGCTAAAACTCTATCTCGAGCAAATTGGGTTTTATAATTCAAGGCAGATTCTTCACTTTTCATCCTGAAGCAAGAGTCCAAACTTATACTTGTTCTTGTATATGTTGATGACATTATTGTCACAGGAAGTTCCACCTAAGATATTCAGCAACTTATTGAAGGTCTTGCTTAAGAATTCTCCATTAAAGATCTTGGGGAGATACACTATTTCCTAGGGATAGAAATAAAGAGAATTCAAGAAAAGTGCATTCTTACTCAACGCAAATATATTCATGAACTACTTGTCAAATCGAATATGACTGATGCAAAACCTTGTGTTACCCCTGCTGTAGCTAATCTTCAAATATCCAAAATTGGTGGGAAGAAATTCAAAGACCCTACCTTATACAGAAGCATCGTGGGAAGCTTACAATATGCTACATTTACTGGCCCAGATATCACATTTGCAGTTAACAAAGCCTGTCAATTTATGCATGATCCTACAGAGGAGCATTGGTGTTATGTCAAAAGAATCATGCGATATCTCAAAGGAACTATAGATGTGGGACTCCATATTAAGAAATCAGATTTTAGACTATCTGCATATTGTGATGCTGATTGGGCTGGGTGCCCGGATGACCGTCGGTCAACAAGTGGATTCTCACCTTCTTGGGAACAAATCTTATTTCTTGGCAATCATCAAAACAGAAAACTGTTGTAAAATCAAGTACTGAAGCTGAATACAAGACTATAGCAGGAGCTGTCACTGAACTTATTTGGCTCAAACAAATCCTGAATGAGCTTGGAATTAATATTCAACCACCTATAATTTGGTGTGACAACTTGGGAGCCACTTACTTTACAGTCAATCCCGTGTTTCATGCTCGCACAAAACACATAGAAATTGACTACCATTTTTGTGAGGGAAAAAGTTGCTCAAAAAGAAATTGAAGTAATG